>NW_019396834.1:90370-112604 GCF_000591075.1 Eurytemora carolleeae | reverse complement strand
TAAGTTACAATTAGCTTTCTCTGGGATATCATCGTTTTCAGATTGGTTGCATATTTGCTGAATTTGATCTTTTTAAACCCACTACTTTTATACAAAATTGTATATATATTAATTTTCGTATAAATTTGACAAAGTTGTAAATCAGTTTCTCGAGATAGGAACATCAGATATAACTTTCATGGGTCGCGATCGAGAACTAAACTGATTAGCTTTCAGCCTATACCCCCTTTCATTTTTCCTTTACAGTCCCTTTAATATAGTTGCAGAAAATATTGTTTTTAGCATATACAAACAGCAAAAGGTCTGACAAGCAGAAAAGTGGACTCAGCGAGGTAACGGTTAGATTTTATAACAAACTTAAATTATTTTGAAATTTTTTATTATTTTGGTCTCTAATCTTTATAAACATCTTTTGCAGGGTCCCTGAGAGAAAAAAGTCGTTAAAGGATATCCTAAGAAGCATTTACAACAGGTAAAGAATAATAAAAATATAAATTTCTACAATATGGAAAAATCAGAACGTCATTAAATTTAATTTAATACCCACCAACCCCACCCCTCCTCGAAGAAAATTTATTTACAATTCAATTTTTATTCCTAAAAGTTCCTGAGCATTGAACCAGTGAGCATATTCCCCATTTTTTTAGAGGGGGGGGGGGCATAGGATCATTGTTGTTGAGTATTTTCGAGAAAATATTTTTAAATTTCTGTATTTTAGGTTACCTGGAACTTTAGATATTATTATAATAATAATAACGTACTAATAACTGAAATGATAAATATGTTATGTAATGAGTAATGATCAATGTCATCTATTTGTGCATAATCTTGCATATTTATTTATTCTTTTTCTATATATTCAAAATATCTGAACATCGATTAAAAAATTCAAATTTCGTTTTTAACATAAGGAATTCTTAATACAACACATAACAATTTTTGTGAATGATTTTGAAATTACTTTACTTACTTTAGACTAAATGAAAATACTGCTTCAACGTATTATAGTTTTATTACGGCACTACTTCACTTCAACTGCAAACCCAACTTTATTTTATGCAGAATTACGATCAAGACTTTGAGACCACGTAGCTCATAATAGCTTTAATTTTACGTTCAAGAAATAGCTTTGGTTGGATACAACTGTGAGGAAAACCACATTATAGCAATCTTAATTTTATACTGGTAGTTTTACAAATAGCTTGACAATCAATATATTAAGTAAATTGGTCTCTACTCTAGATTTACACTAAAAAATACACTTGATATTTAATTTTCATTCGAATATTAAATACTTTAATTTAACAGTCGTCTTCCTATTTCATAGTTTTATAGTTCCCACTGTGTAAACATTTAAAATCTAAATTTCAATTTCTCGCAAAAAAAAAATGTTGTACGTTAATCCCAATATTTCACGATACCCCGAACCAAATTTTATGTTTTCTGAATCCCCTGCTTACCCGACATATTGTTGAGTGTGTTTAGGCTGACCGGTCTGTTAGCTGGCTTCTAGGCAGCAGCACACTACCTGGACAATACATTAGATTCTTTATAAATTCTGTCCATTCGTCTTTTTATCGTCTTTATTCAGTTTTCATGTTATTATTCTAGTTGCTTTGTTTATGTCTCATGCAAATTTTTTAACTGCAATTATAAATCATGAATATTTGTTTAAACCACCTTCTTATATTATATTTACTCCAACATATCAAAGCATGTTTAGACGGTAAACCGACCACAATCCACGTCTGTATCTAAATTTTTGTCGGAAAAAAATTTATTGATCTTACGAAATTTGTGTTATTTTGATCTGAAGAACAAACCAATATCAATAAAAGTTTGATCAATTTTCCCTCAGTACTTCATACAGTTAACAGTCTCGAAGGGGATACTACAGACTACAGTGCAATATATAGAACAAATGGATTCAATTATATAGTTCATAGTTTATAAGTACAAATTATACATGTTTAAAAACATTTAAATTATAATTTGATCAAAATTAAAGATCAAAATCAAAATCATGATTCTCAGAAATATTGAAAACTTGAAAAGCCTTGCCTTATAAGCGAAACAAATATTAAACCAAAAGTAACAAATTAAAATATTAGAGAATTGCAAATTGGAGAATCTATAAAAAAATGAAAACAATAAATTCATAGAAAACATTCATTGAACGGTACTTTTCTGACATATAACTCTTTAAATATATGGAGAGGGGGGGGCACAAAACTAGTCTCTTTAGACCCTGATTATGAAAAAAATATGATCAACATTAGTAAACTTAAACTCACACTGGTCTGCCGCTTTAGTAATTTTAAATTGGCGGTACAGTCCAGACTAGGACGCAAAGGTTGGCCCAGCTCTAATATTCAAATGTACTACGGTTGTGCGTGAACTGTAATAAATCAATAATACTTCTAGATCAAAATACAAAAATCCACCAAAAAATAAAATGCTGGAGAAATTGAAAGAAGAGAAGGTGTGTAGAACTGTTTATGAGAATGTTGAAGATCATGATATGTATGAGAAATATGAACGTTTAACAGGGAATGTGAGCCCCTCCTTCTACCATTATCAGGTGTTATTCTTATATCTTTGGAACCTGATGTTGCAAACCTTAGATATTTTAAACATAGATTATTTGTTCTTACAGAATTCATAGTTTGAAATATCTAAGATTTCCTAAATTTGGTTGCAAAGATATATGGATTAGAAAATCAGAGTTTGTGGCAAGGACTCAATTTAAAAATCTGGAACGTAAAGCGCTTGAACATCAATCCTTCAAAAACCCAAATTCTTGTGGTTTGGGTTTCTAAAATTGTGTTTTAGCTAGTTGGCTATTGTTTTTCTTTCTAATTTCAAACTGATGATATTTACGACCTTTGTTTTTGATTAAAAATTTAGCATATTTTCATACTTTATCTTAGTGGTATCTTCTCTACAGGACAAAATGACCCTTTTAGGAGTAAATTCAACTCATTAAATATTCTCTTAAAGGGACTGTAAAGGAAAAATGTAAGGGGGTATAGGCTGAAAGCTAATCACTTTTGCTCTTGATCGCGACCCATGAAAGTTTTATCTGATGTTCCTGTCTCGAGAAATTGATATAAAACTGTGTTANACATATTCATTTACTACAGACTATACACTACACAACACCACGTTTAGATATTTTAATGTTTGGTCTGTACTTAATCCTTTATGTACCATATACCTTCTTCGGTTTAAAGATCACTTGGTCGGTTGTTTTACTCTCCACTAAACCCTACTAGTGTACTGTAAATTATTGCAGAACGCTGCTTATTGTATGGTGGTTGTCCATCCATTTTAAACTTTTTAGGAACAGTAAACTTTGAGAAAGTGTTTAATGATATATACATGCATATGATAAAACCAACATGCAGTTTTATTCAATACATATTTAACAATGTTTTTTTTACATAGTAACACACCAGCATACAGTTTTTCTTCAAAACATGTAATTCAATATTCGTTACGAATTAAAACATTTAACTTTTTTATAATTGTTCTTTATTTGCAAAATATACACAAAAAGATACATTTGTTCACAATGTGAAATATGCAATAGATATATGTAAAAGATCATAATTTGAATAAATGCAAAATAAACGTTAATCTTAAATTTTTTTGCCTGTCTTAGACTCCAGAATGTAATATAACAAAGCGTTAGCTAATTTTGGAAGGTTCTCATTAGGACCGCGTCAGGACATTTGTTCGAAAATATGCAGTAAACTTTAAAAAAACGAGGACATTTGTCCGAAAAACATGACGTCAAAATAGAAAAAGGGGACATTTGTCCGAAAAATCTGGGATCTTTCATTTTTTGTTTCATTGAGGTTTTACGAGGTCCTTATGCTTGTCTTTTCCCGAACTATAAAGACTGTTAATGTATGAATATTTGGCCCTTAAGGAGAGGGGAATGGGGTTTTTGCATACTATTGTGACGTATAGGACAGCTATAGAACTAGGTTTATTGTAAACAATCAACGTTTCCTAAATAATGGTTGATCCGGCCACCGTAACCTGAGCTGAAATTTTAGAATGAGATATATCCTTAATCCCAATTACTTAATCTGAGTATCCAATGGACACACTTTTGATTTTCTTCTTAAACCGTTCTTTCTTGGATATTGTAGAGAAAAATCAAAAACCGTTTTTTTTTTAATTTAGAGAGTATACTTACCGTTTCTGTACATAATCTTAAATAGCGCGTGAAATTTCAAATTTATAGGCTTCATATACGCGACTCTGCTTGGTTGAATTCTATACACTTTTCAGGATACTATCAAAAGATTAGATTAGTCTCGATATTAAGAAAAAGAGAGGATCAAGCATTTATCTCATTATTCACTGAGATATACTTAATCCTGAGCTGAAAAATTTAGAATGGTGGATATCGAGATCAATGCTTGATCCTCTCTTTTTCTTAATCTCCAGATTAAATAATGGTTGTTCTCCTCTTGTTATTAATATCCAGATTGATTAACCGATCATGATTAAGGATATCTCATTCTAAAGTTTTCAGCTCAGAGCTGGGAACTTTAGAATGGATAACCTTTTATCCCAACTACTTAATCTGAATATCCACTGTGGAAACTTTTCATTTTAGTCCTTAATCAACTCTTTTTCTCTCTCTTTGGATATCTGCACATTGTTTTCTCCAATAAGAGTGTAGAAATATAGTTCGTAAATTGTAATGACCAATGACAGCCTTGAAAATAAATTCTATCCCATAATAGAAATCCGCAATTTCTATTTAATAAAGCATTTGTCGTCGGCCATTTTGCAAATTAATCAGCGAAGAAAAATATACAATAATAGGTTCGAGATTTTTTTAAACCAATTTTAACTAATGTATTAATAAATAAATGGGTGAGAAATTAAGTGAAGGCCCTTCCAGTCAAGAAAACGAACAAATCTGGCCTTCGTAGAATCAAATTTGTTGATCTAAATATTTAATCTCGAGACTAACATAATCGCCAGATTATGTTAGTTTCAAGATTAGCAAAAAGAGAGGATTAAGCGTTAATCTTGATATCCACCATTCTAAAGTTCCCAGCTCTGAGCTGGAAACTTTAGAATGATGGATATCGGGATTAATAAAAGTTAAAGAGTACATCTTAACATTTTATACTTCTTCCTTGGATATCGAATGCATATTAAAGTAATCTCGGGTTTAGTAAAACCAGGAGTTTAAGCATTAATCTTGATATCCATCATTCTAAAGTTTTCAACACTGTTCTCAGAGAAATATAACTTTGTTTAAAAATATTTCTTGTCGTTCACAATAAATACAAGTTCCTGAGCTGTCCTGATACAAAATGTAAGCAAACCCAGTCTCCATGTTTTAATGTCATTTAACAGACCTAGTTTCCATATCCCTGTCTAGCTTTTTTAATGCCGAAATAAATTTTTGTTTTAGTTTCATCATGTTCATGGTGATATGTTTGTAATTTTCTTTCGTTAAGCATTTTCTTTCTTGGAAAACCTAAAACATAGGATTTTTATTATCAATCAAAGAATGATAAGAATCTTGTAAAAACTTCTATAAAATAAAATAAACATCAAACTTAGAACTTCTAAATTATAAAATATTTCCCAAAATTGTAATTTTAATTTTGAAATTTGTGTTTACCAGTGTAAATAAATCTTAAAAAATAAATGTTATTTAATAACCGGACATTTTAATTTCCAGTGTCCCTCTGTTTAAAAGGGGACATGCCCGTTTACTACAGTACCCTATAAACCTATTTATGATCATTAATTTTGAAAATATCATCGTTTATCGTGCTTGTGTTCAATTCTCATAATTTCCGCAATTCTTCATGCGCAAATAATCACTTAAAAATAAGAAATAGTCACTGACTAGAAAATAATCTTGAGTATTTCATTTTGCTAAATTATTACCTGGTTTTGCTCAATCATGCTCCATGCCCATGTGAAATACATTTAACCTGCAGAATAATTATTCAATATTCAGATAATTCTGATTTACATTTTTTGGAGATATTTATGTTTTTGTTAGAATATTAAAGCATTTATAAATGTGATGATAATTTTACGTAATCAGTTAAGTCACTTTTTTTTAATGAAAAACTTGTTTCTATAGTAGCATTTCAAGATTGCAAATAAAAATAGTTATTTCTCATATTTTAATCCTACGGGCTTTTCTAGAAAATGTCATCTTAACTAGAAAAATAATTACAATTTAATGACAAATCTTAATTTTCTTCAAACGAAAACAGAAATTTCTAATTTTAGAAATTATATAAAAAGAAAAAAAGATATAGTATCATCTCGTCTAATCCGGGCCGAGCCCTAAAACCAGTTTATGCAGTGTTATGTTTAAATATTTATTTACTAATCCTTTATTCGGGTTGATAACGAAACATATATTAATGCTATACCATGTTTTCTCTCTTTAAAATTGATATAGCAATACATACATACCAAGACACTCAACCACAACAAACCAAGGACATTTAAGAGCGATATGAAAGATTCAAATGCATAATTGCATCCTTTGATATTTTTAATAGAAGAATTTTTTTTACTGAAATAATAAAAGTTTAGATTTTTAAATGTTTTTGTCATGGAGTTTTTCAGTTTTTCAGTTTTGAAGTTTTCCAACTTTGAAGTTTTCAAGCTTTGAAGTTTTCAAGTGTTGAAGTGTTAAAGGTTTCAAGCGTAAAAGTTTTCAAGTGTTGAAGTGTTGAAGTTTTCAAGTGTTAAAGTTTTCAAGTGTTGAAGTTTTCAAGTGTTGAAGTTTTCAAGCGTTGAAGTGTTGAAGATGTTGAAGTGTTCAAGGGTTAAAAATTAAATAATTAAAATAACAATAATAATTTTTTTTTCTGGTTCATAAGCAAAAATTTCCGGAAATTCATGCAATTTGCATTCGATTTCATTCATCCCTAGTCCTTGGTGCTTACAAGCCAATTTAGGTTGCGGCCCTAACTATAAAAATCAAGCGCTACATTTTCTGGAATTCGACGAGATGATACTCTATCGAAAAAATAGTAAATTTTTAATTATTTCGAATAATTTCCTTAATGTGATAATCCTCCACATAAAGCTGTTGTCCTGTTGGGGTGGTTAGATTATACCATTCCCAACTTATATCCTAAATATTATTATTATTTTTACTATAATTAATATTGTTATAATTTACAATCATGTTTTTGTAAGATGAAAAAATAATGTCGCTAAAGTTAGAATTCTGGAAAATTTACACATTACTAGGCTAAAACTGTCGCAAATTTTTAAAAATTTAAACTGGCGGATTTCCAAACAAAAATGTCGACATTTTTTCCAGTTGAAATTTTGACGGTCCATATAAAAAGCATGCAAAGTATATATAAACTAGACTTTTAGGCCGCTTCGCGCCCATCTTCTATTTCATTTGCAAACAGTTTTTTTCTTTGAGAACATAGTAAAACAAAACAAAAAAATTTGCGGATTTCAAAATAAATGTCTTGGATTTTCAAAATTTTCAAAAAAAATCGAATTTCGTCAGGAGAAAATCTTTGAAAATTCGATCATTTATATCACGCGAGGTTCCACAAAAAAATTTGGCCCCGATCGGTTTAGCCGTTGACGTTTATTGGACACAAACGGACAAACAGACATACAACTAAAGTATATATTATAGATAGAAGATTGATTTAGTGCTGCTAAAACTATAGAATGTTTGCATATCTCCCAGAAGCTGCAGTACACTTACATGTTTGTAAATAAATATCTAACCTCTGAGTCTGGACAGGCCGGAGTCCGGGAGAATATTCCTCTCAATGGAGTTGTCGTCATCTTATCCGACATCTGCCAAACCTTGGGGGGAAACTCTATTAATGTCATTGTAAACTAGACATAGGGAGAAGGTCAAATTTATGCGACATTACTGGTAGGACTTTGTGGCCTCATGGTTTCTCCAGTTTGGATTTTTCGCACAAGTATAAGAAAAGAGAATTCATTCTATAAAATATAAGAAATTCAAAAAATTAAATTCTTCTCAATAGCTCTTCAATAAGAAGATGGATAATGATTGAAAACATTTAAGATCTCAATCTCAAGATCAGCAAGAAGTAGTTGAACTAACAATGGAAAGTTGAACTACTTTAACAGTGTTTATATTTATGTTTTGATTATGCTGATGACTCCAGGTGCAGATTATGTATAGAATGTAGAATTTATTAATATTTTTACGAAATTTATAGTAATTCATTTATTACGCGTAAAATGCAGATTCTTCATGAAATTTTTCTTTGGTCCATTTTTTTCTAGATTTTTTTTTCAACATGTTTGGCGTCAAGAATGTTCTAGAAAAGTAGTTATTCTAGCCACATCCTTTAATTCTTACTATTCATTAAATCTGACCTCTCTGTTTAAAAAGTCATTTTTGTAGGGCTCGATCCTAGGTTAAATACTACACAATATAAACTATAAACACTAAATATTTTACAAGCTATAAAATTATTTGCTTCACGATAAATGAGTATTTAATTTTAGAAGGTTAATTCGTTTTATTTGATGACTTTTAAATAATAAATAAAAGTTGGACAATTTTGATAAAACCCGGACTAATTTAGCTGAAAAACACATCATCATAAATATCGATTAACTTTTAATAGTGATTTGAAAGCTGAATTCAAAGTTTAAAATATTAATGTTAGACAACATCGGGTTGCAAAGATATACGTTGAAAATGAAGAGTTTGTGACAAAAACTTATTTCCTTGTAAAAAGGAATTCTTCTCTTAAAGGGAGTGTTCGCGAAAAATGAAAGGGGATGCAGGCTTACGGCGAAAAATAATCTCATTTTAATCACTACTAATTTTACTTCTATCTGTTGCGTCTATAAGGAGAAAAATGTTAAAAACTACTCATACTGAAAAACTTAGCGTAGAAGTAAGATTAGTAGCGATCAAAAATGATTATTTTTCGCCGTAAGCCTATATCCCCTTTCATTTTTTGCGAACACTCCCTTTAAAAAGAATTCCTTTTTACAAGGAAATAAGTTTTTGTCACAAACTCTACATTTTCACCGTATATCTTTGCAACCCGATGTTGTCTAACATTAATATTTTAAACTTTGAATTCTGTTAGATCAAATAGTCTAAGTATAACAATCACAGATTTACACCAACAGATTGTATAGATATAAGATTAGAAAATTTGAGGTTGTGGCAAAAACTTAGCTGCTTTGTTTGACTTATGTAAAATTTTCTCAAAAAATATAAGTGTACTTACTTTCCCCGCAATATGGTGAGAGAATAGATACAGATTCTTTTCCTAAAATAAACAAAAAAGATAAGTTTTAGAAAAATAAAAACAAAACTTTTTCCTGAGATAAGAAGTCCAAAAGTATATATATTTTATCTTATTAATATATAAAGGAGCTATAAGCCCAAAAGTATATATTTTACCTTATTAATATATAAAGGAGCTAGAAGCCCAAAAGTATTATCTGTATTCTCCTCTTTGCTGAAAGTAAAAAATCATGTTTTTTATGAAAAAAAAATTATTTTTACTAATAAATCTCCAATCAATATAGTTTTAGGCTTCAAAAACGTGTCAATCAATATAGGAATCTAAACTAATAAAACAAATGTCACAATCAATACAGGAAACTAAACTAATAAAACAAATGTCTCAATCAATACAGGAAACTAAACTAATTAAACAAATGTCTCAAACAATACAGGAAACTAAACTAATTAAACAAATGTCTCAAACAATACAGGAAACTAAACTAATTAACAAATTAAAGTAAATAACAAAATAAAATTAGTATATTTATTTCCAGCATGTTTTTTTATTTAGAATTTTATATGATTAAAATTATTTGGATGAAAATAAAAAATACGATTATGTCCAAAATAAAGCGTAGTGAAAAGTGATTGTCTGCTCTGTCCTTTTCTTTAATTAGAATGCCTTCAGGAATCTTGTAAGTTTTAACTGGGAAATTAAAAGTTTTAGAGATTTAAATATTTACAACATTCTGAACGGCAGTTTAATCTAAAATTTTTAATGACAGTTTGATTTTTTTTCAAGTGCAGAGACGACCATCGTTGTTATTTACATTGTATTTACCTGTATATTGGATACTACTGTATTTACCTATATATTGGATACCACTGTATTTACCTGTATATTGGATACCACTGTATTTACCTGTATATTGGATACCACTGTATTTACCTGTATAATGGATACTACTGTATTTACCTGTATAATAGATACTACTGTATTTACCTGTATATTGGATACCACTGTATTTACCTGTATATTGGATACCACTGTATTTACCTGTATATTGGATACTACTGTATTTACCTGTATATTGGATACCACTGTATTTACCTGTATATTGGATACCACTGTATTTACCTGTATAATGGATACCACTGTATTTACCTGTATATTGGATACCACTGTATTTACCTGTATGTTGGATACCACTGCATTAACCTGTATATTGGATACCACTGTATTTACCTGTATATTGGATACTACTGTATTTACCTGTATATTGGATACCACTGCATTAACCTGTATATTGGATACCACTGTATTTACCTGTATATTGGATACCACTGTATTTACCTATATATTGGATACTACTGTATTTACCTGTATATTGGATACTACTGTATTTACCTGTATATTGGATACCACTGTATTTACCTGTATATTCCGCTGAAGTAATCAACTTGGGTAGGAACCTCCATACCCGTCTCATACACGGTGTTGTACACCTTGTACTCTGTGCACTTACAGTTTGTTGTCTAAATAGTACATGTGTTTTACACTTGGTACCCTTTAAACTTACAGCTTGTTGTCTAAACAGTATATATGTTGTACACCTTGTACTCTGTAAATGTGTTGTACACTTTGTAATCTGTACACTTGTACATTTGTAGTGTACTTTTTTAAAAGAATGCAATAGTACTTCTTTCTGTGAAAATGTAATCCTACAAACGATAAAAGAACAGTGGATTGCAATAGTCAAATGGAAAAACAAATTCTCCTAACAGGATACGCAATCGACATTTCAATAAAAAATGCTATAGAAGTCCTTATAGTAAAAAGTTATGGAACAATGCTGAATTCTGATAATTTTCTCCATTGTTTCATTAGCAAACTCCGCAAGTCACTTTCCAAAGAAATACAATCAAAATAATCTACTTTCAAAAAGAAAATTATCTCGTTCCTTCTATTTAACGGAAAAGTTAAAATTATGTACGTCTACAGTTTTATTGATTTTTTTTGGTTGAACACCTATTTCTGCTTAAATAAAGATAAATATTTTCAGAAATCACCCCGAGTACTGCAATATACAGATTGACCTTTAAAAGTGGAGTACATGGCCTGTACAATTAGTAAAGGATTAGCGTGCATCATCACTCTGTATTCTATAACCTCGTTGATCCAAACCTTAAGAAGTTTGGCATTTACAGAGCGTCCCATATCAGATTATCTTCAATCTTTAACGCCAAAATACGCACATAATTCATGAAAAATTTAGCATTTTCTGCAAAAAAATCTCTTTTAGCCTTATTAAAATTTGATTTGATTTGAACTTATGGATTTCTGATAAAAGGCCAAATTTTCCGTTAGAACCAGAAAATCAACAAAATTTAAAATGTTACCTTTAAAAAGTTTGGTTTGTAACACTGAAAAGATATTGTTGTATCATTTTGCCACATACTGTCCCCTGGAAAGATAATTGTTAAATAAAAAAGATTTACTTTTTGACATTTTTGTGATAATTAAATACCAAGTATATAAATACCTAGTGGGACTGGTTTGCTGGAATCTATGTACAGTTTAGTAATGTTATCTCCACCATGGCGCTCTGGGCAGGTTTTATCATCGTTCTGGAATACTTGGATACCTAGATACAAACATGGTTTTATCATGGTTCTGGAATACTTGGATACCTAGATATAAACATGGTTTTATCAGGTTCTGGAATACTTGAATACCTAGATACAAACATGGTTTTATCATGTTCTGGAATACTTGGATACCTAGATATAAACATGGTTTTATCAGGTTCTGGAATACTTGGATACCTAGATACAAACATGGTATTATCATGTTCTGGAATACTTGGATACCTAGATACAAACATGGTTTTATCAGGTTCTGGAATACTTTACTTGGATACCTAGATATAAACATGGTTTTATCATGGTTCTTGAATACTTGGATACCTAGATACAAACATGGTTTTATCATCGTTCTGGAATACTTGGATACCTAGATATAAACATGGTTTTATCATGGTTCTGGAATGCATGAATACCTAGATACAAACATGGTTTTATCATGGTTTTGGAATACTTGGATACCTAGATACAAACATGATTTTATCATCGTTCTGGAATACTTAAATACCTAGATACAAACATGGTTTTATCATGTTCTGGAATACTTGGATACCTAGATATAAACATGGTTTTATCATCGTTCTGGAATTGGATACCTAGATATAAACATGGTTTTATCATTGTTCTGGAACACTTGGATACCTAGATACAAACATGGTTTTATCATCGTTCTGAAATACTTGAATACCTAGATACAGACATGGTTTTATCATCGTTCTGGAATACTTGGATACCTAGATACAAACATGGTTTTATCATGGTTCTGGAATACTTGAATACCTAGATACAAACATGGTTTTATCATCGTTCTGGAATACTTGGATACCTAGATACAAACATGGTTTCATCATGTTCTGGAATACTTGGATACCTAGATATAAACATGGTTTTATCATGTTCTGGAATACGTGGATACCTAGATATAAACATGGTTTTATCATGGTTCTGGAATACTTGGATACCTAGATACAAACATGGTTTTATCATGGTTTTGGAATACTTGGATACCTAGATACGAACATGGTTTTATCATCGTTCTAGAATACTTGGATACCTAGATATAAACATGGTTTTATCAGGTTCTGGAATACTTGGATACCTAGATACAAAAATGGTTTTATCATGTTCTGGAATACTTGGATACCTAGATATAAACATGGTTTTATCATGGCTCTGGAATACTTGGATACCTAGATACAAAAAAAAAATTTTTTGACGAAAGCAATATTTTTAAATTTAGATCAGCTTTAACATTTCCTTATGAGGTAATGTGACTTGTGAACTACTAGAAAACCTAAATATATGTTACTGCAACCCTTCTCAGGGAAATTAAGTCAATGACATATAAATTGATTTTTGGACAGAGATTCTGAAAAAGGTTGCTGTATTGTAATTATGAAATATACAAAAACTAACAACATTTTTGTTATCAATTTTAAATGATGACAAAATTAGATGTTTCTGTTCTTTTGTAGATAGAAATATAAATTTTCTCACACTGGAATTGTAATTTAGAATTTAACTTTCATTGAGTTTGTTTAAATATTTGTATGAAATAAGAATTAAACTGCAATACATAATTTTTTTATTCTTTAAAATTTTTTGTCTATCCCACCTGCATGGGGTTTCCTGAAGTCTGGTCCAACCAACCATTCTGCCCCTAAAATATATGCAGGGTGAGTAAAAAACACCGGAATAGTTAATGTTTTGGATAACATTTTCAAAATTTTTGTTTTGTTCGGATTTTTGGAAAAACTTTTGGGAAAATGTTTATTCTATTGTTTTCCAAAACTTATAAATTTATTAAAAATTGAGTGGGATATTTAAATATATATGTACATTTGCAACCCTGTTGTCATACGTCTTTGATATTTAAAACTATAAATTCTTTTGTTTCAAATTGTTAAAGCTTAAAATATCAAGTTGTTTAGAATACAAGGATTAGAAAATTCATTTCGAGGCAAGTGTACTGCAATTCTTTTGAGTCTAAAGGGACTGTTAACAAATTTTAAAGTAACTAAATCTACAGAATATAAAAAATAAAAATCCCTTTAAAACCTTTGCTAAGAAACTACATAATTTTGTAAGAATTGATAGAAAAACAAAGATATCATCTCCAATATTTCTTAGATAAATGGTTTATTATGAGGGTTAACACTTTCTTAGAGATGAAAAATCAACGGTAATTTATAGTACAAAAACAGAGGAAAACAAAAAATGACATCAATTAAAATTTAAATAAACATCAAAATTCCATTAGTAAACATTTAAGAACTTAATTTTACTAATTTTACATTTTATTTTATTGATTTAATTGCATTTAATTAAAAAATAAATATTTGCACCTGTAAAAGTGTAGTAAAGATACTCCTTGGTTGCATTGTTTTGATAAACCGGTCTACCGTTGTGCTCCCCGATAAACCGGAATATTCCGGTTCTCTTATTCTGCCAGACAGCTGCCATTCCATCAGAACTCACAACTATCTAAAAAGAAAAAAGTCCTTCTATGACCTATTTTTAGGATTATGCGAAACACGTTAATCGGACGATTCATTTGGTTGGTCTGTTGTCACGTCACGTTTGTCACGTTTGGCAGTCTGTACAGTCTTTAAAGTATTATACTGTACAATCTGCACTAGCTGCCTTAAAGTCGGTACAGTCCTTCAGATGAAAAAATGTTTTTAGTCTGAAATAGATGAAGAGTCCCTCTAAATGAATAATGGCGTGTGATATACCTGTTCACAATCCTCATCACAGGATAGCTTCCTCAGTAAATCACTAGGTTTGGGATCCTTGGCTTCAGCTAGCTCGGTACAGTTCTGGGACCAAATTTAATTAATGGAAGAGGTAGCTGAACTAACTACTACTGGTTCAAATCATGAATCATTGATTCAAATTTAAAGATTCATAAATATTTTAATGAGTGATTCAGGATTTGAACCAGCTGTATGTAGTTTAAGGACCTTTCCAATTAATTAAATTTGGTTCCTGGTCACAGAAGTAGCACTGCCGGCCTTCAGGAGTCCAGGCCCGGCACGGAATGTCCTGGCACATATGTTTACTCTGCTCTACTGCTATATAGTCCTAAATATTAAATAAACATTGAAATTTAAAGATTCAACAATCTGTGCTAAAGAAGTTGGAAACAGTTTCCATTTTAAACTTAAAGTATAAATATGGATGATAACCGAAGTGCTATACTGGATGATTTTGGTGTACTTATTGTTAATGTTATGTTAATGTAGTACTGCGTCAATACTTAATGTTAATGTTAATGTAGTACTGAGTCAATACTTAATGTTAATGTTAATGTAGTACTGCGTCAATAATTAATGTTAATGTTAATGTAGTACTGAGTCAATACTTATTGTTTATGTAGTACTGCGTCAATACTTAATGTTAACGTTAATGTAGTAGTGAGTCAATACTTAATGTTAATGTTAATGTAGTACTGAGTCAATACTTAATGTTAATGTTAATGTAGTACTGAGTCAATACTTAATGTTAATGTTAATGTAGCACTGAGTCAATACTTAGTATTTGCATTGGAAAGATTTTCCACCTTCTTTAACATTAACTTCCTAATAACTTTCTATCTTTTAGTTTAATGATCCTTACCTGAACACATTGCAGGGAACAGACTGTTTCCTGGGAGTTTCCAACACAAGAAACTGATCTAAACATTAAACAATTAAGTCTATTTAAAAATAATTAATTTTATTTAGAAATAAAGTCTTGAATTTTTCGATTTGCAAGTTAAATCTTAATGCTTAAAGTTAAATCTTAATGCTTAAAGTTAAATCTTAATGCTTAAAGTTAAATCTTAATGCTTAAAGTTAAATCTTAATGCTTAAAGTTAAATCTTAATGCTTAAAGTTAAATCTTAATGCTTAAAGTTAAATCTTAATGCTTAAAGTTAAATCTTAATGCTTAAAGTTAAATCTTAATGCTTAAAGTTAAATCTTAATGCTTAAAGTTAAATCTTAATGCTTAAAGAATGTCTCACTCTCGGAACTATTCTATCCAAGAATTGGGCCACGTATGCAACTAAAATTGTTTCTGTGAAACTCGGCAAAATTTACGATTTACATATTTGTCATTTCATTATCCAGCATATTCAAGTAAGCCTTTTTTATTAGAGAGATTGTTTATACTTCTAAGTACAAGCATTAAAGCCAATTTTTCTAGTATTTTCTAATTTTACGGATAACAGATGTTACTAAGGACGCACAAGCTCATCGAGTTCATTCTAGTTCTGTCAAAAAACAATTAGTTGGATAATCACACTTTGAAAAAATACAAAAAATACACCAATGCATGTTTTAAAATACTAACCTTGCATGCTTGATCTTGCTCCAGTGTAGTAAAATCTTAGAGAATAGAATATTTATTAGAATGGAATTTAGACAATCCCTCGGTATGAATTTTTTCAGTCCCTTTCAGCCTGAAAGGGAGTTCAAAGTGTACAAATCATGTAAATTTGCACAAATTATATGCAGTAGAGTACATTAATACAGTATGTTCCCTTGACTGTCCATTTCAATTTAGATTTTCTTTAAAGCTGTTAAATAAACTTTATAAAATGAATTAGGTGAAGGAAAAACATCATTTGATTAATAGTTACAACGGAAAATCATCGTTTGTAAAGTGAAAGGCATAGAGCCTATTTGAAATGATCATTGGTCAATGATGAAACCAGCCTATTTCATAATTTGGTTTTCTTTTAATATTAATTTTAGATTTTTTATAAAAATATATTCCAGGGCCCAAAAGGTTATATAGCGCAAATATGTGAAGTACACCTGTAGTATGGAAACAGTACAACAAAATGGCCGTTTTACACTTTTTTTCTAGTAAATTCCACTCTAATATATATTCTATTCTCTTTGAGTAAAATACTAACCTAGCATGCTTGATCTTGCTCCAATGTAGTAAAATACTAACCTAGCATGCTTGATCTTGCTCCAATGGAGCGGGGTGACCAGCATAGCTGGATAGCAGACAGGTAGTCCGCTCCACTCCAATACACTTTCTCCATTCATTATCTGACGCCTCATACATTTAACCTAAACAATTTAAAGAAAATACAAAAATAAGATTTTAATAAAATTTACATAATTTGTATTATGTAGCATAATTCAGCCAATCCGGGGGAAAATCATCGTTCTATCATGAATCTGTTAACACCAAATAAATAACACAATGTTTCCTAAATTATTTCAAATGTTATAATTTTACTTACTTGTAGAGGGAAGGGTACATAATCCCCAGAACATTGCAGATTTACACTGCAATAGTGGGGAATCATTATAAAAACTGCCTGAACTGGAGTGACCGGCTGAATGCAGTATTATAGAGCAAATTTTGAGGATTCATTTAATACCAATGAAATATTTTTTTACGGTGTACAATTTTTAAATTAAAGCGAATAGTCTTTTGTAATATTTTGCTTCAGTCAGTAGATGAAAAAAAATTCATTATTATTTAATAACCCGGATGAAAAAATTGTAAAAAATTTACCGCTATTTAATTTGTTGTTTAGAAACAGGTTAAGTAAATTAAAAAAGTTATTATTTGTTAAATTGTTACATGAATTATTACGGTGACTAGCCTTGGCCTTTATCGGGATTCCATTTGCCAGCATAATTTGGACACAAATACCAGCTTACGGATATCATTTTTATTTGAGGTACTCTGTAAATTCATTTTGCAGATTTAAGCAAAGACAAAGAAATAAAATTGAGAAAATTTATAGAAAAATATTGGCGACCTCTTTCACATATCGTTGCTGAAAATTCCTTCAAGTAAGTTTAAGATTTTAATTCCTAAATAACAGAAAAATGAAAATAATAATTCTTGACGAAATTATTGATCCCTTCCTTAATCCTTCAAAGCTGTTTCCCTCTGCCAGGGTTGTCAAGAGGCGTTCCCCATATAGGGCGGGGCAGCTCTCACTTTTATTTGATAAAAAATAATAAACAGGTAGAGATCCTTCACTACACCCTGCAGCACCACTACAATATCCTCCTAGATAATAATAATGTAATAATACTTCCAACAACAGTATATATCCATATATTAATACTTTTTTGATTATGGGAATAATAATGGTAGTACCTGCCCTGGACCCGAACCCTATCCCGAATCCTATAAGAAGAATAAGAACTAGTGAAACGGATATAATCAACCAGAAAACAGGACGGCCAGGAACCTTCGCGCTCACCTAATTAATTATTAATCCTTACAACAGTTAAATATGACTTAAAAGTTAAAGGGAGTGTTCGCGTTTCTGTCTGCAAATATTGCCTTCCTGTTGCACGATTGAAGTCCGTTGAGAAAGGTTTTCATGAAATTTAGAGGAACATTAAAATGGAATTTCTTCACTCTTCACTTTCAAGTCTTGGACAATTTACCAAAAAATGTACTTCACATAAAGATCTATTAAATAACAATGAAAAGTTTTTTTGAATTTTTATTTAACGTACTTTCTTGCTGTGTTGGACCAAATAAATATTTTAAGAAAATTGTAAATAGAAAAATTTAGAAAATTTAAAAAATCAAAAGATTTAAAAAAAGTTATAAAAAATTACCTGATTTGATAAATCGTCAAAATCCTCTCTCATTCGCTGAAAAGTCACCATTTTCCAAAATTTATTACAACTCACAATTTTAAAAATAAGTTTTTTTAAATTTATTTTTCACAATATTTTTATTTAATATCACTTCTGCTTCTTCTTTAGTTTGCGTCTAGACTGAAGTTTGCAGAAACATAAATTTGCATTCTTCAAATTTAGATTTGAGCTTTGAAACTGTAAAACCAGGAGGTTAGATCTGAAATCTTTATGTGTGTTTGTTTGCTACAGGTCCTTCCAATTCCAGTTTTAAAATTCAAGCTAGAGAAAGAAATGCATTTTTCTGAAAGTAGACCAAACAAATTTTAAACCTACTACTTTTATAAAAAATTTCATATAAATATATTTTGGTATAATTTTGACACAGTTTTATATCAATTTCTCGAAACAGGAATATCAGATAGATGTCTTATATGTATCGTTCAATGCCTGAGGTTCTCAGGTTTTATCCTACACCCCCTTTCATTTTACCTTTACAGTCCCTTTGAATAATATAAATAAGGAAACCTTTTCTATAATTGTCTATACTCTGGGTTAACGTGAAAATGGCAAAATTACAAAATATTTTGGTGTCAGATATACAATTTATATCTAATTTAAGTAAATCATAACAAACTCCCACATTAAGTTTAATGGAGGGAAAAGGGAAATGAAATATTTAGGCCAACTCCGAATTCGACGAATACATTTGCAGTAATCATTGAATAAAAGGACCACCATCAATGGTTCACAATCTGTATCCTGTAAAGTGACTGGAAACGTAATTTTAAAAGACCTCTCATTGAGTGGGATGTCCCCAAAGCTTTGTCCAATCAATCATGAATTACATATCCATGTTTTTGTTCTTAAAACCTGCTAATTTTCATTTATGGGTTCTCTGCAAAAGTAACTTGCGCGAATCTTGCTTCAGAATCAATGGAGACATTACCAATGGTAAAACAACGTTATTTGTACAATAATTGATTAGAATAAGGTATGAACGCTATCGTTGTGAATCAGGCATGCCTCTCAATATGATTAATAAAGACATAATTTTTCTATCTAGAAATCAAAAACCATCCCGAAAAACTGGGAAGGAATTGAAATTTTGCCGAACCATCATGATGTATTAGAAAAATTGAGTTTACAATTCAAACACGAGTTAAACTACAAAGAATCCAGGGAAAAATACAAGAATATCGATTTCACTTCGGAGTATGAATATTTATAACGAAAAAAACCCCGATTTTATCCTTTTAAATTATCGCTCTTTCAGGCACGGAGAGACATCTTAAAGGGATTAGATTTTCCATAAGTAAATTGGAGTATCATGTATATTTTCAAATAAGTGAACACTCCCTTTAAGTAATGTATTGTGCATTTATTAGAAAACTCGTCTATCTGATATAAAATGTTTCTGCAACGCTTTCACTCGTTAAAGTCTCTGATCTAGAGCTCTACCTGCTTCTATATACTGCCCCCCCCCCCCTCCCCATAGAACCCAGGGTTGAATGACTCAAAATAAATTTTACAGTTGCTGGGAGGGGGGGAGGGAGGTAGGGTCAAAGGGTAAACTTTGGGAGTTTTCAAGACACATGGGAAAAAAAGAAAGTTTCGAATACGATTAAAAAGAAAAAGATAAGAAGATGATCGAGAGGAGGAGAGTAAAAATATTCATTTTACTTAAACAGATTGAACAATAAAAGAATTGAAATTTTCTCCAAAATTTGTAATGTTTTCAGTTTGTTGTTTGTAATGTTTGAAACTAAATTTAACAACTTGATCTAACAGAATTGATAAGATGAAACATCCAATAAATTATTTTAGAACCAAGAAAACATATTTTCTTTATAAACAACATGCAGCGGTCAAAGAGTGTCAATAATAATAAATCAACTAGGGAAAATATAAACTAAACGATACTTCTCTATTATGCATTGAAGTCTTTTAAATTCCAATTCACAATTTGTCAAGATAAATTACTAAAGTTCTAGGTGTAAAGTGCCATAGGCGTAGCTATGGGGGGGGGGCGTACATTTCCCCCTCCTCAGGTTATTTAACCACAGACCCCCAACCCCGGGTTCTAAATTCCCCCGTGCACATTTGCTGGAACACTATAAACTACCTTATTTAGATATAGTATGTTTCTATATTTATTGGCCCGGTATAAAGTGCAACTACAAAAGAAGGGAAGGTGGGGGTCAATTATTGTATCCTCTCTCTCACTGCGTGCCATTTTTTTAAGTACAACTTTCCTAATTTTCTTAAATCGAGTTTGCCCCTCCCCCTCGCCTCCTTTGTTTTCCAAACCTTGATAAACTCAAATTGCCTATTATAGTGCAGTAAGGTATATAATCTATAGAACTTCATAGGTGTGCAGTTTGCCTGAAACTACAGGTATAAACCAGGAGAAACCAAGCACTACTGCCTGCAACAAAACTATATCTTCCTCGCTCTATCTATCTATCTATCTATCTATCTATCTATCCTACCCGCTACTAATTTATTTATTTATTTCTCACACTGTATATCGAACTATTTATCAGTATCCTTCTATATTACTGTATATATATATCCAATATTAAAGATAGCCCTTTTTTTAGAGTGACATCCGATTCACAATGGTGTTCTTAAAATCTTTGTCCGATTGATAATACCTGATATATCCAAAAAATTTTAAAATAATTTACTGCAATTGTAAATTCTTTAATGATTGGCTCGCGAATTTCTTCCAACATAAACCATGGAGAAAACTGCAAGAACTTTTTAATCTAGCAAAACGATGATATCTTTTCCATTGTTGAAACAGATACGGGTGTAAAGGGCACCGTTAAGAATCTGCTATGGTCCTCTTTCAGGCTGCAGCCCAAGAAAGTTATGTGTGCATGCCACGTTGAGTTATAAGACAGAGAGAGAGCCGGCTCTAGCTGCAGCGCTCGGCCCCCATTTCCTGTCCTTGCCGCGGTCCTTGGCCCCCTAGCCTGTCCTAGCTGCAGCACTCGGCCCAAAAAGTGTCTTAACCCAGCCTAACCCTAAAATATATACTAATCTCTCTCTTCTTGTAATTCAACGCGGCAAGTGCACGTAACTTCCTCGGGCAACTGTCCATCTTTCATTAAAGGGTGACTTGAACTTACAACAACAGTCCCTTTATTAAGTGCATGGACATCATGATGTAAAGAATTCTTTATTTTGCTATATACAGGTAGTTTACGAATATTCTGCTATATACAGGTAGTTTACGAATATTTTGCTATATACAGGTAGTTTACGAATATTTTGCTATATACAGATAGTTTACGAATATTTTGCTATATACACGGAGAAAGGGTAGAGTATAGAATGCTGATGGACAGTTTGTACAGGGGAATTGTACAGACTCCTTATCATTGAACATAAAGGTTAACATGTACATTTAAAGAAGAGGGGGATTTTTGTAGACGTCATTTTAAGCATAAATGAAAATGCAGAAACCAATTAATGGACATTTGTCAATTCGTTTTTCTAACTCCTTGTGCAAAGTTCAAATATTCAAAAAACATTTAGCAATATGAAAAACATGACGCAAAACATTCAAAATGGCTCTTTTGATATGAAAAGGGGTTCGAGAATACTGAGAATTATAAGCGCAGCCAAGCGCGCGAGTATTCCTTCCATTTCATCATACAAGAGGGGTGGGGCACATGGGGGCGTGGTCCACCCCCCCCCCCCC
>NW_019396834.1:25219-90186 GCF_000591075.1 Eurytemora carolleeae | reverse complement strand
ATGCCCATCGGATAATTTTTCAAGTTTACTGATGATCGTATAACTTCTTAATTTGCAGTTTTATACAACAAATCTTTCATGCTATGGTATAGAAAAACTGTCTACTGTTTACATACCCCAGATCTGTGTACACAGATGCCGCAACTCTCATTTTTCCGATGTACTGTATGTCACTACATGATCTTTACCTAACACCGATTCCCTTCTGTCCGTGATCTCTGTCCTTATTGCAAAGACGACGGATTACATCCCTTGTATATACAGGTAGTTTACGAATATTCTGCTATATACAGGTAGTTTACGAATATTTTGCTATATACAGGTAGTTTACGAATATTCTGTTATATACAGGTAGTTAACTAATTTTCTGTTATATACGGGTAGTTAACGAATATTTTGCTATATACAGGTAGTTTACGAATATTCTGCTATATACAGGTAGTTTACGAATATTTTGCTATATACAGGTAGTTTACGAATATTTTGCTATATACAGGTAGTTAACGAATATTTTGCTATATACAGGTAGTTTACGAATATTTTATTATATACAGGTAATTTACGAATATTTTTCTATATACAGATAGTTTACGAATATTCTGCTATATACAGGTAGTTAACGAATATTTTGCTATATACAGGTAGTTTACGAATATTTTGCTATATACAGATAGTTTACGAATATTCTGTTATATACAGGTAGTTTACGAATATTTTGCTATATACAGGTAGTTTACGAATACTTTTCTTTATACAGATAGTTTACGAATATTCTGCTATATACAGGTAGTTTACGAATATTTTGCTATATACAGGTAGTTTACAAATATTCTGTTATATACAAGAATTTAATGTAAGGAAAGTTAATTGAAGTTGTGTATACTCTGCGTACATATTGAAACCAGTTCTCTCTGGGCGGAATTTGTAAACATTTAGATGCATCAGTGTTCGTTTAGTATCCGAGGAGGTTAAAAGTATTGAATTTTGATAATTTTGATAATTCACATAATAGTTTCCTCTGACCAGAATATTTCATTTATTATTTTTGTGAAAGATGGATCCCATGTCAGGCTTCGACATCCATCTTGTGTTTACATTACCGCCCAATGACAGTACACTGCGGTACAAAAGATGCGTACACATCTGAAATAACTTTCCTTGCATTAAATCCTTGGTTATATACAGTTAGTTTACAAATATTCTGTTTTTTAAATATTTGTATTTTACAATATGTGTACTCCTTGTCATATGTCTGCGAAGTTAAGATAAGGATGTTAAGAATTTATTTACTAAAATTTCTGCCAGTAAATGATTTAAATTTATTAAACATATTTAAACTGAAACGATGACTTTATATTTCATACTAACGCATGATAAAGGATAACTATTCACTAGCTATCTATCTATCTATTTCCGTTGGTGAGTTTCTGACGAGCCAACATCTTTCGTAGACTCTCCTCCTAGAATAGGGAGCGAAAATAGTGTCAGCTAATTTCAATTAAAATATGTCTATGTCTATGTCTATGTCTATGTCTATGTCTATGTCTATGTCTATGTCTATGTCTATGTCTATGTCTATGTCTATGTCTATGTCTATGNACTGTATATTCATCTCTCCCTCAAAAGGAGTTTCATCCTCCAAACTTTCAAATTTCTCACTGAAAAACAAAGCCTTGTCTATTTTAAGAAACATATTTTTCATGAAGTGTACATAAAATGTTGACAAAATACCTTAAACGATTCAAAAACGTGCTCAATGGACCTTCCATCAATATTTAGTGATGAATATCTGTTTATTTACAATCCAAATATGAAAGTTATACATGAAGTAGAAAGGGGGGGGGGAGTCCCGAAATATTACAAATATAATTCATTTAATTTTAATATTTACCAATTTTTCGGAAGAAATCCTTTACCCAGTATTCCTCTTGTATTCATTAAAGACATATAACCAAGTGATCTTTAATATTATTTATTCAATGATTTATCAGAAAATTGTTTGATATTATGTTAGCTAATAACTTTTTTTTTGTATAAAAACCTGTTTAAATTTCCAGAAACATAATCCTGTGGAGTTTCATAAAATCCATCCACCCGGACTTCCTAATATAGAATCCAGTAAATATAGTTTCAATACACATGGAGTTAGTTCCATGAACCTTGCTGTTGGTCAATGATTATATGAAAAACCTGAACTCTTACCTCAAAATTATATCTTTGCAACTTGATTGTGTAAACCTTCAATATTTCACACTTTCACATATATATATATACATATATCGAGCAGAATTCAAATCTTAAATATTTTACAGGTCTACAATTCAAGGCTGCAGCAAAGATAAAAGGATCGAGTTTGTGACTAGTTTAAAACACACTCCTCCTCAGTTTAAACAGTAAGATAAACAGATCGGGATTCTATCGATATTATTTAGGACACAACTAAAAGAGTAAGACGAAATATCTGAAAGATAAAAATATATGTAATAAAAATAAAAATGTCCATGTCTAAATGAAGTTCTGTCTGTATTTTGACGATAAAGCTTAAAGATAATCAACTTATTATGACATGTCCATGTCTGTAGAGTGAAGAATACCTCATAGCTTTCTCTGAGTATTTTGAAGAGTTCTCTACTATGTTTCCTATTACGGGTTTCTGCCAGGATACGAACCTACAACAATTGTATAAACTAATCCAAGCGTGAAAACAGAAAACATCTTACACAACTCAATTTTCATTTTCCTTTATTTCAAACCAAGATCTTTACTATGAAAGTGTTATTATATAGATGAAACCAAGATCTTTACTATGAAAGTGTTATTATAGATGAAACCAAGATCTTTACTATGAAAGTGTTATTTTATAGATGAAACCAAGATCTTTACTATGAAAGTGTTATTTTATAGATGAAACCAAGATTTCAAAATTTGTTAATAAACTCAATATTTCAAGTTATCAAAACATTATATTGATTAAAGTCCAACCAAAAAACCTAGCAATGAAAATACTAAAAACAATGATGATAATGATTAAAGTACTACAACTACTGACCCCGACTGCAAATGCATTCTGTCTGACCCAGGCTCTCTCATGAACAATATCCTTGACAGATACTCCTAGGTTAGAGATTACACGGGTCAGCTCAGCTATACCTCCAGGTCTAAACACAATAGAGTAGAATTTAGAATTAAAGGGACTGTAAGCGTAATTTCAAGTGAGCCTCAGGGAAAAGATGGCAATGCCAGATATTCAACGGTACCCTTAAAAGCTTTGTATAATCAAGTATGAATTACAACTCCATGTTTTTCTTTAATTCTTTAATTATTTTTATTATCTAAACTGTCGTTGTAAAGTATTTTTGTTGACTATTTATTTAGGACAATTTTTTTAGTTTTTACCTGTCACTAACTGTTACGTTAAAGGTGACCAGCCTGCCATCAGCTGCTAGACCTCTCTCCAAGCATCTTCCTAGTAGGGTTGTATCGATATTTCCCCCACAGATCGGTAGAACAACTCTAGAGTAGGGTTTAATCAATATTATCCACATCGGTAAAACACTAGCTATGTATGTGAGCGTAATCAGTGTCTATTTCCTCTGAAAATCGACAAAATTACTTTAGATTAGGGTTGTATCGAAGTTTACTCCGTAAAGTGGTAAACAACTCTAGGTTAGGGTTGTATCGGTAAATCTAAATTTTGGACTTGAATCAATTTTCTTCCCGAGTAAATGGCTTTAAGGTAAGGTTCCTTCCGCAAAATTAACTCAAAATTGTCAAATATTTTCTACAGAGAAACTTATTATCACATCAAATTTGAATTTCACAATCCCTATATCTTTGCAACCTGTTTGAACCAACAGAATTTATAGATTAACTACGACATCGAGCTTGACAGATATAAGAAATATAAAATTAGAGTATGGGGCAAATAATCAGCTCCTTAATTTTTATCTGGAACAAAATATCTGTTTACTTTTTCCCCTTTAGTTCTGGTAGAAGGCCGGCTAGTATAGCTGCTAGACCAGTAGCTCCAGCTCCTTCAACAACAGCTTTCTCATTCTCAATCAGACGTAGGATAGCAATAGCTATCCAGGCTTCAGATACTGTTACAATCTAAACCATATTTTAATATTTCTACAGATTAAACAATGTTTATAATGTAGAAGATTATATAATTGTATATTAAATAATCTGTAAAATCGTTCTGAAGCATATTTTCCAAATGCAAAATTATGGGGGGCTTCCATTCTTGTACAAAATGACTTGATCAAGCAGAAAATTCGTCATTATCTTAAAAAAGCATATTTCAATTACCTAAAAGGCGTTTCTGTACGCCTTGCCGCCTAAACCCGCTAAGGTTTAGAAGACTAAAGAAAAACGTTGAATAAAATCGTTGAATTTAAAGCCCTGAACTTTGAAGAACATACCTTATCTATAAGAGGAGCTCCTGTAGCGAAAGCGTTAACTCCAACAGTTGGAACAGTTAAACCATCAGCTAAACTTGGAGAAGTCATGGTAGCCACTGGTTTACCAGCCTACAACAGCGTAAAGGGATTGTATACAGGTTTATACCAGCCTATAACAAAGTAAAGGGATTGTATACAGGTTTATACCAGCCTATAACAGAGTAAAGGGACTGTCTACAGGTTCCCCAGCCTATAACAGAGTAAAGGGATTGTATGCAGGTTTACCAGCCTATAGCAGAGTACAGGAATTGTATACAGGTTCCCCAGCCTATAACAGAGTAAAGGGATTGTATACAGGTTTACCAGCCTATAGCAGAGTAAAGGAATTGTATACAGGTTACCAGCCTATAACAGAGTAAAGGGATTGTATACAGGTTCACCAGCCTATAACAGAGTAAAGGGATTGTATACAGGTTTATACCAGCCTATAACACAGTAAAGGGACTGTATACAGGTTTACCAGCCTATAACAGAGTAAAGGGATTGTATACAGGTTTACCAGCCTATAACAGAGTAAAGGGATTGTATACAGGTTCACCAGCCTATAACAGAGTAAAGGGATTGTATACAGGTTCACCAGCCTATAACAGAGTAAAGGGATTGTATACAGGTTTATACCAGCCTATAACAGAGTAAAGGGATTGTATACAGGTTTACCAGCCTAGAACAGAGTAAAGGGATTGTATACAGGTTCACCAGCCTATAACAGAGTAAAGGGATTGTATACAGGTTCACCAGCCTATAACAGAGTAAAGGGATTGTATACAGGTTCACCAGCCTGTAACAGAGTAAAGGGATTGTATACAGGTTCACCAGCCATTGTGTGTTAGCCGGCAATGAACATAAAGGTTGTCTGATTTATCATATTCAATAAAATATATTGTATGTTCAGTGTTCAGTCTTCAGTATTGAATTTATTCATCAATATATAAATTTAGCTTGACTGTCTGTCTGTTTGTTTGGTGTCCAATGAACGTCAAAACGGCTGTATCGATCGGGCTCAAATTTTGTTTGGAACCTCACGTGACCCCAAGGAAGGTTTATGAATGATCAACATTTTAAAAATTTGTGTTTAAAAGTTTTTTTTTGTAAAGTTTTTTTGTTTTTGTTTTATACTGAGAAGATGCTCACAGATAAAGCCACAATTAAAAGTTAAAATAGAAGATGGGCGCNTTTTTTTGTAAAGTTTTTTGTTTTTGTTTTATACTGAGAAGATGCTCACAGATAAAGCCACAATTAAAAGTTAAAATAGAAGATATTTAATATTAAGTCTCGATATTAAGAAAAAGAGAGGATCAAGCATTAATCTCGATATCCACCATTCTAAAGTTTTCAGCTCTGTATATATTAAGTGACAACGCTATCCTTACAAGCTTTGTCTGATCAAGAATGAATAAGATAAAATGTTTAAAATTTTGAAAACTTATCATTTTTACAAAAGTGACTTGCGCATTTCTACTGCAGGAAAACAATGTAAGAATTATCAGAATTAAACGCTTTTCCAGCAAGAAAAACTACATTAACTTCCACATTATTGATTAGATAAAGGGTTAAAGGGTACCGTTGTGAATCTGGCATGGAGGTTGACTTGAAATTACAATGAGGGTCTCTTTAAAGTTATTAGAAGAGTATTATCTAATATTGCATACCTTCATAGCAGTGCTGAAGCTAGTACAGTTCTCCGGCTCAACTCCAATTATAAGAACTTCAGGTTTCATCGTCTTTATGGCCAGCGCAGCACCTAAACTTTGCACTTGTAAATCATATTCTGGGACCTAATTTAATCTTGTTTATCTATTCTGGGACCTAATTTAATCTTGTTTATCATATTCTGGGACCTAATTTAATCTTGTTTATCTATTCTGGGACCTAATTTAATCTTGTTTATCTATTCTGGGACCTAATTTAATCTTGTTTATCATATTCCGGGACCTAACTGAATGAATTTGAATTTGAGCCGGTGGTAGGTATTTGGTAGGCATTTACGTTTTTTATAAACTTAACTTTAACACTTCTTCAAATTCATTGATTTTCACTTAGTTTAATTATCTTAACATACATTTGGCTTAGCCTGTAGCCACACTATGATTTATGAAAGTCTATTTATACCTGCTATAAGTCCACCTCCCCCTATAGGAACTACAACAGCATCAAGTTCTGGAACCTGATCTAGTATCTCTAGTCCCATAGTTCCTTGTCCTAGGTATATAATAATTTATTCAAGATCTGGAACCTGATCTAGTATCTCTAGTCCCATAGTTCCTTGTCCTAGGTATATAATAGTTTAATCAAGATCTGGAACCTGATCTAGTATCACTAGTACCATTGTTCCTTGTCCTAGTTATATTTTCAATATACATGTATGTGTTTAAAAATGGTTCCTATGATTTAAAGTTGGGTTCGGGTTAAAAGGATAAAAATAAAAGAACAAAACCTGCTAGAGAATTCTATAGCAAATATTCCTGTCAAAATCATAACATAAGATATTTTGCATCAAACTTACGCTTGCTAGAAGGTTCAGGTTTCAAATTTTATCGTAAGTTCTCAGTAGGTTGGAAGGTAAAAGAAATTGAGGCAAATCGGTCGAAGGGTTTATTCGCGTTTTGGTAGGACATACAATCCAACAAACAAACAGAGATTGCTACTTTATACATTTAGATGTTAACCTGCAAGTATTTGTGGATGATCGTATCCATTGATATAAAGAAATCCATATTTCTTGGCTAGTCTCAGAGCATGGGATTTAGATTCTCCTAGATCAGATCCATGGATAACTACACTAGCTCCATACCGTTTACAGTTCTCTACCTAGACAAGGAAATGCATACTTTAACAATCAAATCAATCCATTTTATATCGAAATGAAAGGACTTTTACTAGCCCAAAATTAGAAATTTCATCGATTAAAAAATATTGTATTTGATTCAAAATTTTTTTGGTTGTTATATTTATTTCATTCGACATTAATCATTTTTAAAAATTTTTGCCTGAAGCTAAAATACCTTCATAATAGGAGCAACTATTGGCATTACTACCGTCACAGGAATATTCAGTTGACCTCCATGGTAAGCCAGCGCCTGAGCGTGATTTCCTGAAATAATTATGGTAATATTAAACTAATAAATCCGGATTAAACCTAATATTTTTTCTTCAAACTAATCCAAATCAAATGAGATCAAACTAGATCAATTTAGATCAAACCAGACAAAATGTATCAACATAAATATATCCGAATCAAATACCAAATCAATCCGGATCCAACCATATCATTTCATGTTCAATCAAATTAAACAAGATTACACTTGTATAAATGCAGGGACCCAATTTAATGAACTGGAGAGGTCGCTGAACTACCTACAGTCGGTTCAAATTTTGAATCACCGATTCTAATTCAAATGAATCTTTTATGCTGAATCTGTGATTCAAATTTGAACCGGCCGGCAGTAGGTAGTTTAGCGACCTAGCTTAAATTCATTAAGTTTGGTCCCAGATGTTATTGTTATTAGTTATTATAAAAAAAAATTTTTAAAAGCTGACCTGCTGATGCTGCGATAACTCCAATTTTTTTTTGTTCCTTGCTCAGCATAAGAAGTGTATAACGGGCTCCACGCTCCTTATATTTAGTTTCTATAAATCTCTCCAAAATATACCCGGATATAGCAGTGATAGAAACAACAAATATTTAACGTATGCGTCTAATAAAATCAGGAGAGAAAAAATCTTTGAAACTAAAAGTGCAGAAAAAATCCGAACACAACTAAATATTTTCTTTAGACAGAACATTGGTGCTGGAAATTGAGACTTTTTCAAATACTTTTTTTTAACTTGTTGCATGTTATTATGTTTAATCAGGGTCTTATAAGGCGCGTTTTTGGTTTCTTTATAGTTTCATTTTCTTTGTCTTTATTAAATGAATGAAAAATTACCATAATTGAATGTCAGATTGATAAACCAGAAACTTCTGAATCTTTAGAGCTTGATAAGTTAGATAAATATTTGACATTGTTTGTTGTATTTAATGTAGAGTGTTGATTTAATGTAGAGTGTTGATTTAATGTAGAGTGTTGATTTAATGTAGAGTGTTGATTTAATGTAGAGTGTTGATTTAATGTAGAGTGTTGATTTAATGTAGAGTGTTGATTTAATGTAGAGTGTTGATTTAATGTAGAGTGTTGATTTAATGTAGAGTGTTGATTTAATGTAGAGTGTTGATTTAATGTAGAGTGTTGATTTAATGTAGAGTGTTGATTTAATGTAGAGTGTTGATTTAATGTAGAGTGTTGATTTAATGTAGAGTGTTGATTTAATGTAGAGTGTTGATTTAATGTAGAGTGTTGATTTAATGTAGAGTGTTGATTTAATGTAGAGTGTTGATTTAATGTAGAGTGTTGATTTAATGTAGAGTGTTGATTTAATGTAGAGTGTTGATTTAATGTAGAGTGTTGATTTAATGTAGAGTGTTGATTTAATGTAGAGTGTTGATTTAATGTAGAGTGTTGATTTAATGTAGAGTGTTGATTNAATTCGAAATCATTGAATCTCTTATTTTGTATTTTATAATGCTAGCACCTTCAAATCTGATAACCTTGGGGTTTTCAGGATCACACCAGGGATCCTAAAAAGTGTAAAAATCGAATTTTTTTTCGAAAAAAGTTCTTTTATAAAAATTTATTAAAAAAATTTCTTTCCTTGATATCTTCATCAGTATCTTGTGAATTGATTGTGTATGCACAAACACTCTTTCGTCGCTGAAAAAAAGAATGTCATAAAAAATATTCAGAGAATTAAGTATTATGAGAATTATGACTGAAAGTTTTAAATTTATGATTTTCAGCTCTCCTCTAAATAAACGAAGAAAGTAACAAAATAAAAAAAAATAATATTCTATTTTACATTTTTATCTTCCTAATGCATCAAAAAATCAATATTGTGACGTAAAGACTTTTCTAAAAAACTGAAAAGTTTATTTTTAAGTAATGTTTAAAAAGACGAAAAACTGCAATGTTTACATATTTTTCTATGTAAATAAAAAACAACATTTCTTTTTACTTTTCTCTCATAACTTATACCTAAACATTTAGTTCATGCAATTTTTATCTATGTGTTTCTTTATTTATACGCTTTATGAGTTAATTTATTTTTTTATAAACGTTTTAATTTTAAAGATATACCTGTGTTGGCACAAACCCCACGTGAGAAGAAGTCATGTTTAACTGAAATTTTTGCGGATTTTTAAGAAAATTTTGCGGTGTTTTTTCAATATCTTTATTTTATAACTTTTGATGAAATTGATGAAATAGAATAAGATATTGATTATTAATGAACTAAAAAGTGAATAAAAGAAGTTTTTTCATTTTTTTTTGACAACTACAGGGTGAGTCAAAAAAAACTGTGATTAGCGGCGCCTGGTGCCTAATTTTAAAGGAAAAATTTCAACTGAACAGTTTATATTTAAAACTATAGAATATGCTAAGAAGAAAGGAACTAGAAAATTTAAAAAAAACTTTTCCTTAGAAATTAGACCAGAACTGAAAATTGCCAACTTCCTTTTTAGAATTTTGCAAATTTTCTGTGATTCTGTGATTCAATCTTTTCGGAGAAACACACACCCTCCCTCCACTTATTTAGCAATTTTAAATGTCATTTTGTTATCATCTATATATAAAATATCGTAATTGTAAATTTGTTTGTATGTCAGATCATAAATCATGACTCGATCTTCAAATCACCTGCTTGAGTAAAAGTGTATTCACACTGATCGCAGGGGTACCTCATTCCTTCATGTTTACTTCTATTATGTCTCTTCAAATTACCGGATTTAGTTTCCACATAATTACATTTCCTACAGGGATAGCTTTTCTCTCTTTTTTCTCTCAGCTTACTTTTTTTCCGCCTCTTTTGTTCAGAGAAAAGGGTATCTTTAGTTACTTCATCTTTACTCCATCCATATCTACATATCTATAGATTTACTACTAGGCAGTAGGCAACCTTAGTCTAAATCTGGTTTCATGTCAGGATAATTCTGGTTTCATATTAGTATATTCTGGTTTCATGTCAGAATAATTCTGAATTCATGTCAGAATAATTCTGAATTCATGTCAAGATAATTCTGGTTTCATGTCAAAACGATTCTGGATTCATGTCAGGATAATTCTGAATTCATGTCAGGATAATGCTGGTTTCATGTCAGGATAATTCTGGCTTCATGTCAGGAAATTTCTGAATTCATGTTAGTATTATTCTGGTTTCATGTCAGTATAATTCTGGTTTCATATAAGGATAATTTTGGTTTTATATAAGGATAATCCTGGTTTCATGTCAGTATAGTTCTAGTTTCATGTCAAGATAATTTTGGTTTCATATCAAGCTAATTCTGGTTTCATGTCAAAATAATTCTGGTTTCATGTCGAGATAATTCTGGTTTCATGTCGAGATAATTCTGGTTTCATGTCGAGATAATTCTGAATACATATCAGGACAATTCTAATTTCATGTCAGTTAGGTTTCAGTATAATTTTTGGATTCATGTCAAGATAATTCGGGTTTCATATTAAGATAATTCTGGTTTTATGTCAGTATAATTCTAGTTTCATGTCATTATAATTCTGGTTTCATGTCGAGATAATTCTAGTTTCATGTCAGAATAATTCTGGTTTCATGTCAATATCATTCTGGTTTCATGTCAGGATAATTCTGGTTTCATGTCAATATCATTCTCGTTTCAATTCAGGATAATTCTGGTTTCATGTCAATATCATTCTGGTTTCATTTAAGGATAATTTTGGTTTAATGTCAGGATAATTCTGGTTTTATTTTGAGATAAATTTGGTTTCATGTCTGGATAATTCTGGTTTCATGTAGAGATAATTCTGGTTTCATGTCTGGATAATTCTGGTTTCATGTCGAGATAATTCTGGTTTCATGTCAAGATAATTCTGGTTTCATGTAGAGATAATTCTGGTTTCATGTCAAGATAATTCTGGTTTCATGTCTGGATAATTCTGGTTTCATGTCGATATAATTTTGTATACGTATCAGGACAATTGTAATTTCATGTCAGTTAGGTTTCAGTAAAATCATGTCATTATAATTCTGGTTTCATGTCAAGATAATTCTGGTTTCATGTCAGTATAATTTAGGTTTCATGTCATTAGAATTCTGGTTTCATGTCAAGATAATTCTGGTTTCATGTCAAGATAACTCTGGTTTCATATTAGAATAATTCTAATTTCATGTCAGTATAATTCCGGTTTTATGTCGAGACAATTCTGGTTGTCAGATGAAAAAAGGATACAAACTCAAATAAAAAGATAATTTGAAAATATGAAAATACTACGTTGCGCTGGTTTATAAAAAAAAACACGGTCAACTTACGTCGTCTCACGGCCCCGGGCCCTTATCACGAGACAGATTAACGTTCACCTTTAACATGCCACTTTAAACTAATTGAGTTTTTGCCACTAAATATGATTGAAATATCTAAGGTCTACGATGTAGGAATTGGAAAATGAGAGTTTGTGGCAAAAGCTCACTTCTTATACGGTCTACCTTAATGAAAAGAGAGGATATATATATATATAATGCATCAAAACCACATTTTCACAAGTTAAATTTTTTCAGCTCAGAATAATTTTGAACTGTGCGTAAATAACAATATGTTAACACGTTCAAAATATTTTTTTTCAAAATTCTCTGTTAAAAAAGAATGAACTTTTGCACTCTTATTCAGTTTTTAAATGATATTTTTTGAAAACTTTTTTTTCATAAATCAAACATTAAAGAAATAATTTGTTAACTAGTAAAATCTATATATAAATAATTGCGTGGGACCTCACATGACCCAAGGGAAGGTTTATGGATGATCAATTTTTCCAAACTCTGTCTCCAACAAATTTTGATTTTAAATCTGTGAACTTTATTTTGTTGTTGTTTTTTAATGTATAACAAAGAAAAATGTTTACAATTAAAGTAGAAGATGGGCGCAAAGCACCCTAAAAGCCTTACAAGATATAAACGAGATCAAATCAAAAAAAAAAAATTTTAACATACATTTATTTCAAATTACTTTTGAAAATTAAACAGTGATCATACGATATCATTCCTCATCAGTATGTGCTTTTAAACAACAATATTTAAATAATAACAACAGATATATTCTTTAGGTGCCTGACTCCGAACTGAGAAAATGAGAAATTAGTTGAACCCAACTTCTCCGACAAATAACAATTTTAAAGGTTTTCTTAAAACAAGGAACGCCTACGACAGACTGCAAAGGGAACGCCTACTCCAGGCTGTATAGAGGACAATCCAATCCTGTAGAACATATATTCGGGGCATAACTAAACAAATACAAATCAATGAAATGTCAAAATACTGAAAAACAATATTTTACCGTCGTCGTCGTATATATAATAAAGACGAATTTCTATTTATATTTTTGATTTCTACACGCACCTCTGCCCCTTTAGTAAAAGTAAATTCAACCTATATGAAGCATAAAGTCTTGTTGCACCGGCTATTCCTGTCCATATAGCTAGGTACAGTACAAACTGGGAACGGAAAGGTTGACCCGGCTCGGAAATTCAAATGTACTACGGATGCCAGTGTCTACTAAGCTTTCAATCAACATGGATGCACATAAACATAGAAACAAAAAGAAGCTTTCAATTAACAGCTTCTCTTTGTTTACTTGTAAACTTGTAAATTGAAAAAAACGAAATCGAAACTCAAATAAAAAAGTCGATTTTATTGTATTGATATAGACGTCCACCACAGTTAGAAAATGTCCAAACAAAAATAAAAGAAATTTACAAAGATGCAAAATACCTTGATGCTGCGTAGTTAAATAATTCACAAAGTAGAGCAAACCCACATGAAGGATACGTTGTTACAATTCCAGACATCCAAGCTTGTAATACCTTTAACCCGGGAACCTAAAAGCAAGTATTCAATGGCTGTATCTTTTATGCATAAAATAATAATCTATATAGCTTAATTATTTTAAAAGTTCTAAGTTTGGGGGATTGAATTTTATACAAAAAAAAATACTTTTCATGCATCCACGGTATACCTTCCAAACATATCAAGATTTTGAAACATGCATATCAATTCTGAACAAAAAGATAAAAATGAAAATACATTAATGTAATCATGCAAAATGTATAAAACCTTGAAAAATGTTTAAAACACGTTTTAAATGAATAAACGATAAAAAGTTGCATTTAATGGGTAGAAATGGAATCAAAACACTGTGAACTAGACACACAGATAAATTATAATTCTTGTAATATTTAAGCAGGTGCGAAAAGAAACATGAGAAAAGAACATTGATCTCGTTATCTATAATCTATATATATATATATATATATATATAAATATATATATATATATATAAATATATATATATATACATGCATTGCTTGTCTGGGTAGGTGTTTGTTGTTTGTTTGTATCCGATAAACGTGAAAATCGTGCCCAAATTGTGTATAGGATCTCACGTGACATTTGTGGATAATTATCAATATAAGGATTTATGATCGAAAACATATAAGATTTCAAAGTTACGTGAAGTCTGGCGTGAAATGCATGTGATAAAGGGTGCACTTCTACTACAATCCTCATCTTCTTTTATTTTCACACTGTTCACCTTTGTATTGTTTGCATATCTTATAGATTGAAACATCTCCCTGCTCCAGGGGTTCACTCCCTGCATCCTCATATTGTTATACAAATCAGTATACCAAAGTATTCATGCTTTAGCGAAAAAATCCATCACACTGAAAACCAAGACGTAAAATTCTAGCAGTATTTTGCCGATTACTCTTTTTCCACTTTTTCCAATAAACATGGAAATTAAGAGAAATATTTTCATGAACACAATATTTGCAGTATTCCAGTTTACACATCTAATATTGAAAACCATTTTTGTATCTTCAAAATTGACGAATATATTGCAAAATTGACGAATATATTGCAAAATTGACGAATATATTGCAAAATTGACGAATATATTGCAAAATTGACGAATATATTGCAAAATTGACGACTATATCGCAAAATTTCCATTTATTTAATAAAATTGTCTTAATATCTACTAATATCTTCGTCTATTATCAAGACAAAAAGATAGACCAAAAATAGATCGTAAGACATACAGCCTCATTTTTATACTTTCTTTCCCATATTTATTGGGACACCCTGTACATTCCTATCCCAAATAAATTCCGGAATTTATGCATTGTAAAATTTATTTAATAAAATTGTCTCAATGTCTGATATCTACGACTATTTTTAAGACACGAAAAAGATAACCCCCATTTTATGAATAGCTCGAAAGCATTTTGCGCAGAATTCCGCGCAGATTGGGATGTGCAATCACATCTCCGAAATGCGCGGAAGGATTTTTACACAAAAAATACATTTCAAAAGTTTAACTATTGCAACAATGGACATTCCTTTATAAAAAGCTGTTTTTTTGGTATGCAACAATTTTCATTTAATCCCACCGGGATATTTTCATTGAAAGATACTTTAAAAATCTACAAAGGCAAAAAAAATCCGCAAAATCCGCAAGCCCTCGGGTTTATCATTGAATCCCCTCTTTAAAAAGGAATGTCATTTACTCTCAGACAAATTAGAATCAATGGAAATTTAAACCCCCTCGGGATTCAATGATAAACCTTTGGGCTACGCTAATTTGTCTGAGAGTAAATGATACATTGTTTGCATTATAAACTTTAGCTGAGATTTTCAAACTTTGGAATTTGCGCAAAATTTGCATTCTATCTACTTTAAAGTCTAGAAAATGTATGTTTAAATTATTTGTTTTTTTTAATCTCTATGAGAAATCTAATGTATATAGGTTTTATTTTTTTATTAAAATATTTTAGATTTTTTTAAAGATTTATCAGCATTATCAGAGTTTTTAGTTAATGAGAATAATCATATTTGAAACGGATTTTTTTTAATAGATCTCTGGCAAAGTACTCTGAAAGAAGATTCTTAACTGTCTCCAATATTTTTCAATTATATAAACCAGAAACCTAGACAAGAAAAATATGAGTTTTTAATATCATAAGAATACAATGATGAGTTATTATAATATCAATGTCCACTATACACACTTGGTTCACTGGACAATGGACGGGTAGGTACGATTAAATGTGTTTGTACAAGTACACGAGTACATTAACGGGTAAATCCGTGTACAGGTTCGAATCACTCAACATATATTATAGTATTGGACCTATGTGACATTACTAACAGAAACTGCTGAACACTTTATATAATGGGAGTTTCTCTAATCTTCCACTCTAAAAACTAACAATAGTTTCCTGTCGTAATAATGTAGTAACTAATGTATTCTCATCAGAAATCTAAACAGAAAATATATTGAATAGAATAGAATATATATTAGAGGGGAATTTAGAGAATCTCTCGGTATGAATTTTTGTCAGTCCCTTTCAGCCTCAAAAGGGAGTTCAAAGTGTACAAATCATGTAAATGTTCACAAATTATATGCAGTAGAGTACATTAATACAGTATGTTCCCTAGATTATCCATTTCAATTTCGAATTTTTTAAAGCTTTTAAATAAACTTTATAATGAATTAGGTGAATAAAAACATCATTTGATTTATAGTTATAACGGAAAATCATCGTTTGTAAAGTGAAAGGCATAGAGTCTATGTGAAATAATCATTGGTCAATTATGAAACCAGCCTATTTCATAATTTGGTTTTCTTTTAATATTAATTTTAGATTTTCTATAAAATGATATTCCAGGGCCCAAAAGGTTATGTAGCATAAATATGTGAAGTACACCTGCAGTATGGAAACAGTACAACAAAATGGCCGTTTTACACTTTTTTCTAGTAAATTCCCCTCTATATATTCTATTCTCTTTTTTCGCAGCCTCTAATAAAATTTTTTTATATTACTAAGAAATATTTTGTGACCTCCATAATTTTCGAGAAAAAAAATCAATTTGATTATTGGACAAAAAGTATTTTTTAAATATTCTGATACGTCTCCAGAATTAGAAATATTTAATTATGATGTGACTCAACATATGTGTATGCTTACCATAAAGGATGTGCCGAAAGATCTCATATTCACGTTCATGCTTTCAAACCTGTTGTTGTTATTATTGTTATCATTGTTGTTGTTGTTGTTATTGTTGTTATTATTAAGATTATTCAATATGTTCATGACGGTGTCTAAAAAATAATTTTATTAGTTCATAAAAGGAGAAACTACAGTCTACAGGGTGTCTCAAAAAGATATGATTTTATTTAAGAAAAGATGGAACGAATATTTAACTTTCTAAAAGTTGGTCGGACAATTGCTGTGGTTTCTAAATAATTTAAAAGGGTCACATGTTCTTAAAATCACAAATAATCTTAAAGGCACAGAAGAAGTGAAAACATTTAGGAAATTCACGATGTGAAGGAAAAACAATGTAAAATGATTTGACAGTATTTGTCACAAACAAATGCTTCGTGGATCGTATAATTCAGAAGTCGCGACTTAACTCCAATTGAAAAAGAATGTTATTAAATAAAAATATATATATAAATACATACATTTATCTTTTTTTGTCCACTGCCAATCTTCACACTAAAAACACTGCAAACTATCCAGGAGGAAAAGGTCAATTTCAATTGACATTACTGTTACGACTTTGTGACCCCGTTGTTCCTCTAGTTCTGATTTTACGCAAATAGTAAGAAAAGCTAATTTATTTGGTTAAATATTATAAATTAAAACTTTTAATTCTTCGCAATAGCTCTGCAAATAAAAGAGTTATGATTTCAATCTTGCATTTTACTTTAGTTTGACGTGAAAAATGAACATTTCTGACAACATTTTAATCTCAGAGCCACAACGCCGAATTTCAAAGATTCATTTCTTCATAAAAAGCTGGTTTTTTGGTATGCAACAATTTTCATTTGATCCCGCCCCTTTTAAAAATAATAACAAATAGTAAAAATAATTTGTTATTTTTTACAAAGGAATGTCATTTACTCTCAGACAAATTAGAATAATGTTAAACCCGAGGGCGCAGCCTCCAGGGGTTTATCATTGATTCTAATTTGTCTTTGAGTAAATGATACAATCAATACTTTTGGATTCAAGGAGGGATCAAGAAGGAAATATTTGGGTGAGAGGGGGTTGATGGAGAAGGGAGGGGTGGAAAGCAAAAGCATTCATCCCAGTCTGTGGTGGACAGCTGGCGGGGGTGGAACCTGACCTTCCAGATTCTAAAATATTTTTATAAAAAAATAAAATATTTTCTTTTCACCAGTTTTTTTATCTAGTCTGGAAATTAAAGTATATGGATCACGTTCGCAGACCACTTAGAGATGACGTTTCATTTCAATTTATTGGATACATTTACTTTAATTTTTCTAAAGCTTTTATCTCTATTTTTTACAAAAAAGTCGTCTTATGTTTTTCAAATTCACAAAAATATTGCTATTAAAATAGCAGTTTTTTATTTTATGTTTGATATGTAACTAAAAACTCCGTTTTGATAATGTCAAAGGTTCAAAGAATACATACATTTTTGTTACCACAGAATCAATGCAATGTTTGGAACCCTTCAATTTTTAATTCTAATTAAAACTACATTGTTTTTCCACCAGCCAAAACCAGACTTCCGCATACATATGTCTGATTAAAGCTGGCAGTTTATTTCCAGTTTATTTCTCATAAGGAAGTTGAGCGTATGTTTACACGATATACTGCATGAAGTACGGTGGTTAACTGTCTTATAAAAATGTTCGCTTAATGTTATTGAACAGATTTGCAGGATTATGACGACTATTCGGAATTTATTTGTTCCCCTATACATATATATGCATGATTTTCTTCAACTATATCCTTTTTTGTCTTTGCCAAATTATTAAAAAAAAACATTGAGGGCAGAGGACTTAATTCAAAATTGGAATCGTCATATCTGAAGAGTTTCAAGTCGTCTTTATAGTCTCGTCCTGTGTGAGTAACCATGTACGGTGTACCATAATTATTTTCCCGTAAATAATCACCTGACAAAGGCGAAGAAATCTCCATATCCACCTTTTCTTTAAGCAGTGCACTCCCTCTTTATTCCGTATATATACGAGTAATTGTTGGTACAGGTTTAGAAATAACAGGAATCTAGTTGTTAAATCATGTTAAAATCTACCTGAGATTACCGTTTTGCATGGTGGTTCCGAAAGTCGTCGTCAATTTACATCTTGCTAACCATACTGACTTAATTATCTTAAAGATTTTTTTTAAAAGATTGTATGGTTAAGACCCATTTTCAATTTTTCTCTCTAATTAGCTCAGCTACATGTGCAGTAATGTTGTTTTAGCCAAAAAACAGTTTTTGCAGAAATAATTAACAAGCTCCCAATTGAATTCATACAATTATTACGATTAAAGATTATTTACAAAAACTGGGACTGTAATGACGAATTTACCACGATCAAATGATTTATTTTGGCCTTTAGCACATTATAATATCGTTAAATCTTCATTAAGATTTGAACTACGAAGACATTCCTATTCTATACTTTTTCTTGCGCATTTTCATCTAATTAATGATAGGTTTCATCCACCGTCCATTATAAACTGAAAATTTATGTTTAGAAAGAGGAAAAAATGTCAAATAAAATGCTGATAGCTCATTCATGATCAGTCATGTATAAAGTGAATAACAAATTTTGAAATTGTAAAACCGAAACAATTTCAGAATAAAAATAAATAAAAATTCGAGTGTCTACAGTGGTTCTCAAAGTTATGAAAATTCAATGACGACTTTTATACCAGTGTGGAGTGGAGTGGAGTTCATTGGAATATTTATAATTATAACTTTAGCTTAACAGTCGTCTTATAATTCCACAGTTGTATAGGTTCCTATGCGAACGTATCCATAAATATACCGCAGGAACTCACAAACTTTTAATGTTTACCAAATAATTTTACTGAAATTTCTGTGAAGAATGTAAAAAACTGAAATTCTGAGTAATAATCGGATTTTTTCTCCGATTATGGATGTCATTATAAAGTAAGACCAATTTATAGTCCATAGCTAATAAGCTATTTAGTTTACCCTGAAATTATCCAAATAAGTGAACGGTCCCTTTAAGACTCAGGTTTACCCACAAAGAATGAGACTTCAGAGACGACTGTACGGAATGAATGCTGTAGCTATATCCGTATAATCAAGATTCCCTGCCACTGCATTTCGTTGCCAAATCATATAATAGGTTATTAAAAGATTATATGTAAGGTAGAAGACTTAATATAACCATAAACTAGGAATGAGTTCTCTGCATATATAGATGAATGCCAAAACATTAAATAACAGGTTTTTTTGTAAGAATATTTTATTGATATACTTCAGTCAACTTTAATGTAAGAAAAAAATTATCTTTCACCAGTAAATTTCATCAGATCACCGGGATATACCAGGCTTAACCCTAGAGGAGGGGAGGGGGCATGAGAGGGACCATCACCAGGAAAAACGGGGGAGGAGATGTTTGCATACTCTATTTTTATGAAAAAGAAACAATCCGAAATAATAAAAGGCGATGCATGAATGCAAGTATTTAATTAGACTATTTTTGGTTTTATGAAGATACATTATTGATGAAAACTGATATTCTAGGTCTAGCTGACCCATGTATTTTGGACAACGAGGGCTTTGATGAGGTTTCCTAGAGGACCCAGCTCAACTATTTTCATAGTAGTCGTCTCCTCAACCTTTTCTTCATCCATTTCAGTAGTGAACTTGTTTGCATTCTTCTTATTTTGGTTCTTGTTCTTCTTCCTCTTGTTCTTATTCTTCTTGTTAACTTGGTTCTCTGTGGAACTTGCCTCAACCTCCTCCTCTTCTTTTTCCTCATCTTCCTCTGCATCTACCATCTTTACGCTTTCAGTAACAATTTCCTCCTCCTTCTCCTCTACCTTCTTCTCAACCTCCTTCTCCTCCTCCATATCTACGCACTCGTTGGAGCAGAACTCCTCATGCCGGGCCTTGTACTTGGCTTTCAGGCATTTCTTGCACTGTATAGCGTCAGAAAGTTCCTCGGCTTCTTCTGCGTCAATTATCTTCTGTGCTGCGCATTTTCCACAGAATGCCTCGTGCTTAAACTTAAAGGTCGGCTTCAAACACTTCTGACATTTCTCAACATTCTCCTCCTTGATAATCTCAGCACTCATTTCAGCATCATCCTTCTCTTCCTCCACCTTGTTCTCTTCCACCTCAACAGCAGCTGTTGTTTCTTCAACTGCTGAATTCTGCTGTGCTGTAGAAGCTGAAGTGGTTTCTGCAGGGGTTGAGGTATCAGTTTCTTCAACTGCTTGTCTGACCAGCCTGTAATAAGAGAACGTTATAAACTCAACCAATAATAATCAAATAAAAACTAGTATTAATATTAATAAAAATATTAAGATTCGATTTTAATAATATTCTGTAACGTACAAATGATTTTGAGCAAATGTTACGATTGAAAAAAAAACTGTAATAGGGTCATTTCTTTAAGTTACACAGATTTTTTAAAGTATTTCTGCAAATGATGATTTAGAACTTTCGGCACTTTTTCCTTCGAAACATAATTTTTCTTAACATGCAGAGATATATTGTGGCGTTTTTGTTCTAATTTTAGTATTTATAATTCTTAAAACAATAGTTTTAGAATATCCCTACTCCAGAATGAAAATTGAAAATTGTCTAAACTTATAATAGCTTTATTTAATTGCTATTGATGACCAAATATGCTTGCATTAAAGGGACACACTGTACGTGAGCTAAAAGGGAAAAGAGTATATTAGATTAATATTTTGCTTTCAGTAGATACATAGATTGCATGAACAAAATATTTTTAGGCAAAATAAATATTTTTTTTATCAAATGTTAAATAATGATTGATTTACATAACGTGTATTGCTATTTCTAAATTTTTCAGAAATTAAATGGAAAATTTAACCTGAATGCAAAATGATAGGAAAGATTTTATAAAATATTTTAGTAATTATTTAATTTTTCGTTTTATAGAACTTGTTTTTTTTTTGTCCCTGCTATTGCGTTGCTACGTTGTTATTAATTTTTCTAGGTTGTTAATCTGTAGTGAATATACTTATACGGTGTTGGGTATATGTACTCTCACTTCAAGTGAAAGTTGACCTAGTTTTGGGCCCAACAAGAACTGTATCTTAGGCCAGTAAAAACCAGATATTCATAACATACAGGGTTAACCACAAAGAATGAGATTTTAGATGGGATTGTTATATTATAAAACATTATAAAAGATTGAAGATTATCTTTTAACTTATTGTTTTATTAGGACGTCATTAAAGTATCTAGATATGTGGATATCCATGTACATTTAAGTATCCATGCATGTGGATATCCATGTACATTTAAGTATCCATACATGTGGATATCCATGTACATTTAAGTATCCACATATGTGGATATCCATGTACATTTAAGTATCCACATATGTGGATATCCATGTACATTTAAGTATCCATACATGTAGATATCCATTTACATTTAAGTATCCATATATTTGGATATCCATGTACATATGTGGATATCCATGTACATTTAAGTATCCATACATGTAGATATCCATTTACATTTAAGTCTCCATATATGTGGATAGCCATGTACATTTAAGTATCCACATATGTGGATATCCATGTAGATAAGTCCTCAAAAATGCATATTTTGCTCTTGTTGCAATATTGAGTTCCATGTAGAGCAATAAACCTACGTCAAAATCATGTTCTGAATAGGAGTTTTCCACCAACTAAAGGGAAATGGTATTTTCAGCAACTGATCTTCAACGAAAGGGAATTGGGTGACTTCAACGAACCAATGCGGAAGTAGCGTACACAAAACGCACAAATTATGTTTTAATTTTCTCTTTTCTTGTTTTTTATTCGTTGTTTAAAAAATTGAACATGTTTTTAAAAACAAGGAATTTTAAGGAAATGAACTAAAAACTAAATAAGTTTGAGTGCTACATTGTAAAAGAAACACGAACATTCAGTCCGTGATGTCAAATACAAGAATATAACAATTTGTGAGAAATTCTGGTTATAATTTAGAACAAAATTTTCAAAATTTATAGCACAATTTTCATAATTTAGAACAAAATATTCACAATTTAGAAAAAATGTTCATAATATGGAACAAAATATTCATAATTTAAAACAAATTGTTCATAATTTAGAAAAAACAATTTCACAATTTAGAACAAAATATTTGTAATGTTCAATATTTTTAACAAAACATTAGAATTTCTTGTAAGAATTTGATGAGTTTGATGCGTACCTATGCCTGGCCGAGCATGAGATTGCTAAGGAAGCGAGGAGAGCGAAGAATACGATGTACTTCATATCAGGTCTGCTAGTGTTCAACTAAACTGAGGAGAAAGTGAGAAGAAAATTCAAACTTTCAACACCGGGCCAATATAGGGATATAAAACTCGAACAGTGGTATTGTATACACATTACGCACACTCTTAGCGTACAGATGGGTACACATAAATTCACGAGTCTTTGTAGCATTTAATTTTAATTCATTATCTTTGTTCGTTCATACTAGATAAACTTTTGCAAAATCCTAGAATTTCTATACAGAGTCTCAGGTTATGGTTAAATTCTCATCTTTTACGGGAAATCCTGTGAAGAAAGTAGGATTTTCCTACCACACTTTATATTCATATTTGCATATATTTCAATATTACAAAAATTCATCCGTTATTTTAAAAATGATAAATGTGTTATTTTTATTGCATTTGAAATAATTCCCATTGTGTTCTTGGATAATTATTATCTTTTGAGCAACATTTCTTAAAACTTATAATCAAAACACTTTTAACAAATAGAACGCTTTTAAGACTTTATCTTAAATGCTTGGTTAAGGTCTATGATCTTTAAATTAGATCAATGGAGATTTAAAAATGTTAAAAATCGAAACATATTTTTTTTTAAATATTTAATACTGCCCACTGTGCAAAGTACAATTGAAATTTGGCCCACTGTGAACTAACTAGAAGAAGTGGGGAAATGTTAAGATCTTGATTTCTTGATATTTTCTCTTCTTCTCGCTTATTGTCCAGGGACTAGGTCAACCTTCAGGATTATCCTGCCAAGCATCTTCTATCTATCTATTCTGCTATCCAAGTTAATCTTTGGTCGAGATAAAGCAAGAATATGCCCTGAAGATGTTAAATAAACCAAAAATTTGGCAAAAAGAGTTTTTGTTTCACGGATCTGAGAGTGTTAGATTTAGAAGAATTGTGCCCTTCTAATCTATCTATCTATCTTTCTATCTATCTATCCTTCTATCTATCTATCCTTCTATCCTTCCTTTGATCTATCCATCCTTCGAAGGCCATCCTTCGATCTATCCATCTACCCATCTACCCATCCTTCCATCTATCCATCATTCCATCTACAACACATGAACTATTCCATTTTAAAAAGTTACGTGACTCGTGAGTCACGTGAATGAAATAAGTATTATGAAGGTCTGAAATAAAAACACAAGAGAAAAGTCAGAAATTTAGGTCTTTTTCTTTGAATCTTTGGAAATAATCATATATTTTATCGGATATGCTTCTGAAACCATAAAAACCATAGAAAACTATTTATCTATCGTTATATAATATATATTACTAGGAATTCAAGGCGCTTCGCGCCCTTCTTTCTAGCCTTAGAGAGCGCTTCGCGCCCATCTCCTAAATTAATTGTGAACATGTTCTCTTTGTGTACATCGTAAAACAAAACAAAAATAATTCGCGGATTTTCACAAAAAATTTAAAAAAACCTGGAAATAAAAACTTTGGAAAAAAGTCCGAATTTTCTTAAATCCTTGGAAAAAATGTCACTGAAAAAAAAGTCCTGTGTTTTAGATTCCTGAGACTTTTTTTCCTAAAACAGTATGGAGGGCTGTCAATTAAGTCTCAAGAAAAAAAATTACATGAATAAAAGTCCGGAAGAAAATAAATCCGAGGAAAAGAAAAACCTAAAAAAGTCCTAAGACTCGGGAAATTTGAACTCAGTGATTAAGTTCTGCAGAAAAAAAGTCCTAAAAAAGGTTGTGTACATAATTCCGCGTACAAATGTACTATGTACAGTACATCATATACTGGGCAGGTTCATATTCTGAAATAAAATGCAAAAACAAATGCTAACTTAATGTGTGATAAATATATACAAATGTAACAAATATATTTATTTTCCATTTATCTGCATAATGAATATATACAGCTAGGGGTGTTCTAATAACAAGCCCCTGAAAACCTACGACCATTGTAAGGATGTTTACAACTAGGAATTTTTCCATGGTGAATCATGCATTTTCACTTGTTATAGGACTTTTTTAGAAAATCATACTGGAGCCAGAAAAAAATTCCTAGAAAATAAATTCTTGAATTTGTATAGGACTTTTGAATGAGTTTTGGTGTCAGACAATACTACTTCCCGAAAATGGCCACAATTCTTTATTCTTTTTATTTTCCGAAATTGTTACAAATATTAATTCCACGAACTGATAGTTGAAAATAATGGTTATATCCATGCTTTTAGATATCGTAGTATTTTTGTCCGGAAAACTAGTAATTATTGATCACATGAATGGGCTTAAACCAGCTGTAGTGTGTTCAAATGTAACAACAAAAAAGTCCCATGAATCCAAAACATAGGACTTTAATTCCAGGAAGGGCGTATACAGAAAGCAAAGTGTAGGGGGGATGGCAAAAAGGCGCGAAGCACAATTTTTTTACCCTAAGAGCTAGCCTAGGGAGGGGGGGCAAATTTTAACTGTAAATTCAAAACATTTGCCTTCTTCTTGTATATCAGGCATACTTTTTTTTAATGGGTTAGGTATAGGTATACATTTTACGTAATTGTCTATTATTAAAAATTTGTATACATTCTTTTATATTGTAATTTTCCTTTTTGTTATTCTTTACAACTTCAAAGCAAAGCAGGGGGGCAAAGTTTGAACTGTAAACTCAGAACATTTGACATTTTGCATTTGACTTCGCACTAGTACACTTTAAAGGTACATACGTACAGTTCAATCACCTTGCAAGTTACAGCACTGCAATAATATATCTTTTTTGTGGAGGGGGGGACTTCCCTCAAACTTCTGAACAGCAAGTTATTTTTGTTATGTTCTTCCCTCTTCAGTATAAGATTTGAAAAGTGTGATAGCTCTGAGTTCCCATTCACAGGTCTAGGGGAGGCACTGCCCCCCTTGCCCCAACCCCTGTATACGCCCTAGAATTTCAATTACATTTTGAATTGGGCCTTTAGGAAAATGGGACTTTTTTCAACTTATTTTTTTGCTAGTTTTTTTGTTGTTCTCTGTTCCCTTTCGTAAAAAATAAAGTAAAATATAAATGTAAAGTGACAACTGACAATAACTGACAATAACTTGTTGTTGGAATTTTAGAAGGTTCAACAAAACTCTGAGAGGTTTTGCAACTTTCAAAATAGTATATTCCAAACATTTGCTTTAATAATAATACAAACCTTTTAGTGGCAGCTCAAAGGTGGGGGTACATTCCCCTTAGAAAATTGGGGGGGATGTCTCCCCACCCCGGTAAATATGTGACAAAACATATAGGCAGATGGGACAGCTATAAGCTAATTTCATTCCACTTTTAAAATAGATTTTTAAAAGTTTATTCATATTTTCATTCAAGGAAAAATAACAATACATAATACAGTTAAGGTGTTAACCTGTTCCGATATGTATACTTTGCTTGTCTGTGTGTGTGTGTTTGTCTGTTTGATTCCTATATGTTGTATAATTATTTCGTCTGGTAAATAATTTTCAATAGAATATTTTTTATGTGTTCTGGTATTTATGCTTGTTTACAAACAAGTAATTGGTGATAGTTTTATCATAAATCCAATTCTTCCAGTCCATGTCCGTTCATTTGTTTCACGAATCATTTACGCTTGTTACCGGAACACCATTAAAGCTACCATGGATCTCCCTTCACGGATAAAACCAAGGAGATACGAAAGCTGTATCGTTGATGATACAATTCCTCCTGTGCATATCAGTTCATTGTTTCCACCAACCATTTACGCTTGTGACCAGAACACCATTAAAGCTGCCATGGATCTCCCTTCACGGATAAAACCAATGAGAGACGAAAGGTGTATAATCTATGATGATACAATAGATTTAATAACGCCAGTAAAATCCAAGACCTTAGTCCTGATAGATGCTAAGTATAGAATGCGACTACAGAGAATCAGAAGTCAACTGTTCAGTAGTATTGTAAATAATACAAATAGTTACTGTTAATCTCCATATTTAACCGATATTCCATTATTTATATGTATATTCTGTTTTTAACATGTTTTAACTAATAATCTTGTATTTATTCTTTGGTTAAACAAATTGAAGTTTGTTTAGGATTTTAATAATTACAATAGAGAGGTTAGAGTATAATGCTATTTATTGCAATTTATATGTGTTGGGTATAAAGTTTCGTTCCTAATTAACACATGTCAAAACAGTTGAATATCTTACACTATATAAAATTTAGAAAAAAAAACTATCGTTCATTTAATTTGTTATTAAGTTCGTTCATGCAAATATCTTCTTCCAGATTAAAAAACTTATATATAAAAGCGTTTGTTTAGAATTGAAGCAGTTTAAGGCAGTTGTACTTTCGTGCAAAGCAAAGTAGTTACTAGTTAGCTATCTAGCTATTAAACAGAAGTAGTTACTAGTAAGCTATCTAAATATTAAACATTTATATTAGTTGCTAGTTAGCATATCTAGCTATTAAACAGAAGTAGTTACTCGTTAGCTATCCAGCTATGAAATAGGCATTAAAAGTGAGTGTTTTAAGTGCTCAAAACAGAAAATTACTCTTATGGTATGTAAAATGTTTCTACCTTAGAGCTGCACTTCATTTTGTTAAAGATTAAGATATTAACTGCAAAAGGTTCAGGGTGTTTTTTTTCATGTGACTAATTAAGTTACAAGGTACCCCAAAGGCCGATGCGATTTCAAGATTGTTGAGTTTTAATCTGTTCTTAACTCCTATTCTTTGTGGTTAATCCTGTAGGTTTAAATATAGCGATGGGCAATTGCTAGATTCGTTTTACATAAATTTTAATACTTTTGAACTTTTAAAAGATTTACGGGTTCAACGGTTTGAAATTGTCTTCTGTAGAAGTTTACTATTATCCAACATGCAAATTTGTTGTCCTAGGTGAAAACATAAGGCAAAATCAAAATAAAAACTATCTTTTTAAAAACCCCAAAACTATTGTTTTTGCCTTATATTTTCTTCGAGGGTAACAAATTTGCATGTTTGGCAAACTTCTACAGAATAAAGTTTTAAAATGTTGGAACCTTCTCATATTGTCGTAATACCTTTTAAAAGTCTAAAAACATAAAAAGTTCCTGTAAAATGAATCTGGATATTGCCCATCCCTATTAAAATTTTAAAAAATAAATTATCTATATGTAAACTACTAAACATGAGGATTAAAAGTAAAGTTTGCAAAGTTGTATAAAGATATAAGATCTAATCTTCCAGAATAAAGAAAGCCTGTCAACTTTGTTATGCATTTTNAGTTAGTTCGTAATAATTCACTTCCTGAGTTAGTTCGTAATAATTCACTTCCTGAGTTAGTTCGTAATAATTCACTTCCTGAGTTAGTTCGTAATAATTCACTTCCTGAGTTAGTTCGTAATAATTCACTTCCTGAGTTAGTTCGTAATAATTCACTTCCTGAGTTAGTTCGTAATAATTCACTTCCTGAGTTAGTTCGTAATAATTCACTTCCTGAGTTAGTTCGTAATAATTCACTTCCTGAGTTAGTTCGTAATAATTCACTTCCTGAGTTAGTTCGTAATAATTCACTTCCTGAGTTAGTTCGTAATAATTCACTTCCTGAGTTAGTTCGTAATAATTGACTTCCATCTCTGATGAAAGAATCTGCAAAAAAAATGTAAAACCCCGTTCTACAAAGATCTTAATAACACCTGCCTAGCATCTTCAAATTTTAAAGAAAATTTCGCACTAGAATTAAAGAAGATAAATGGATTATTGTAACAATTAATTTCTAGCTTGGGAACCCAACGTTGCCTGGAAGATTAACTTCCTCTATAAAAGTAAACCCAGTTCTACTGAGTTCCATGCAATACAAATTATAGGCAAATTAGTAAAGGGGTTCATGAGTTAAGATCTGACAAACTAACAAAGATTAATGTATAATACAAAGATATATATGTTTATGCAGTTCAAATGTTTAAAGATATAAAATGTTATCGAGCAAAACTTTTTTACTATTTCTTTTAAAGTATCTTTAACTTAATAGTTGATACTTCATATTATTGGAAATAATATCTATAATATTTACCAATGAATGAAATCTAAAGTCTAAGTTTGCTAAAGTGTTATTTTTACATTCTTAAAGTTTATATTGGTTAATAGAAAAATTATATATTTTGCAAAAATTGTTTGATCAAAATTTTTCTTTTCTTTAGAAAAACAGAATAGTCAAGAGAAGAACTTATATCTTTAAAGGGAGTGTTTGCGAAGAATAAAAGGGGGTATTTAGGCTATTATCGAGTTAGAATTAGAGTTAGAATTCGATGACGCTATAGCTACTAATTTTAGTGTTGCGTCTATGAACAGAACAGAGATTATTCTCTTGAGTCTAAGAGGAGAAAATGGTTAATAACAACTCCTGGTCATATGTACCGAAGAGCGCAGAACCCATACAAATCCACGGACTACGGAGTTACATTATTTTACGCACACCATATATAATTCTATTAGATTTAAAACTAATCATTTAGAACTTACAAACAATTCGGTGCATTCCTGCAACTCCTTGAATTTGTATAGGTTCTGCGCTGTTCAGTCGGAGTCGTTTTTAACCATTTTCTCCTCATTGGTGCAATAGATAGAAGTAAAATATTCAATTCAATATCAGCCTATACCCCCTTTCATTTTTTCGCGAACAGTCTCTTTAATATAAAGCAGAGCGTCGAAATAGTGTATAATCCTTATTCTAATTTTATTCATTTTATTCAAAAGTCTTGTTTGTTTGTTGAGGGGGGAAGGCCAGCCACAACAAGTTCAAGTCCGAGCCTCATTCTCCTAATTTTCTCGTCCGAGCCACCTCTAAATCCTAGTCATTCCAATATTATTTTTTAAAAGTGTCTAGTCCTCCAAGATAAAACTTTTTTATAAGAATCGGGCCACGTTATGGCATAAATTAAATTTTGAATTTTAGTAAATCGGTAAAAACAGTTTCAATTGAATTGAAGTTTTCGAGCTCTATGTCCTTAAAAATGTTCACCTTTTTTACGCGCATTTTCAGATATTCCTGGTGTAGAATGCCGCAAATAAGTCCGAGGTTATAGAACTTTTATCTTTTTTTCTTAATTAGAGTGAAAACCATAGATTTTTTCCGGGTGGTTCCATGGGGAAAATGATATGCAGAGGTATGCCAAATATTTTGCTATTTATTTCATATCGCGAAGGTTGGCCATTACGGTGGCAGAAGCGTTTTCAGTTTTACCTAACTAAAGTTTGACTTAGTTCTCATGTCTCTAAAGTTTCAAACATAATTTAATCATTGCAATACTTTAGTCTATCCATATTTTATGCCTTACCGTGGTCAGATTTGTTCAAATTAGTTTTATCTTCAAGAATTAGAAACTTTTCAACACATAATAAACGAAGGACGAGGATTTTGAGTTGGTTCGGACGAGAAAATGAGGAAAATGTGTCTCGGACGAGAAGTTGTTGTGGCTGGCCTTCCTCCCCTCGTTTGTTTGTCCGACTATATATACTCAGGAACCTCTTAATCGATTTGCCTCAAACATGTGAGAACTCAGAACTCTTAGCCTGGCTTAACAATTCTAAGTTGATTTTTTTGCGATAACTCAAGGAGTATTGGTCTGAGGCTGTTGAAATTTTTGGATTTTTTTAACTAATATATCATGCCCCTCACTTTAGGGGTTGCCTGAATGCCTTATTTTTCCTTTACCAGGCTAAATCTATATTTAGACCTACTTTCAGTCTTGGATTTCAACATTTTTTAGCCCTTTGGAAAGTTTATAGCGAAAGGAAGCAGATTGCAGAATTTCTGCAAACGAAACTTTGCGTAAATTTTTGCACAGACGCTTTTAAGTGGAATTTGCACATTTTATTTTTTTAATACACATTTAGGTTTTGAAAATTTTACAAATATTTTTGCATATTTGAATTTATTGGGTCTCGGGCTTTTTAAAAATGTATAATTTTTCATATTTTGCGACATTTTAGTTTTGTTGCATACTTTTTGCCTAATAGCTATATTTCGCAATAAATATTTAGATTTTTGCAAATTTACATTTGCTTTAAAAAATGTATCAAATGTTATATTTGTATCACAAGAAAGAAATATAAGGGGGTTTCAGAGTCAGTCGGAATTGGGTTAAAGTCCATTTTCCCTTTTTCTTAGATTTGCCACATTTGCTATTTGATTCTTTTTTTTCTTGGGCAATGTATTTTCAAATACATAAGATAAGATAAGATAAGATAAGAGTATACTAGCTCTGTTGTGCTCACTGTCCTTTAAAGGTTGCAAGCTCTCAAGCAAAAATCGAGGAGAATTTTACTAATTACGTCTTAAAAATTAAAGCTAACAAGTGCTTCGAATAAGTGCTGAAATGTTGATGTAAAGGGCTACTGAAAAGCATAAGTGAGTAAGAGCGAAACAGATTTTAAAGAAGTGTAACCAAGGCTAGACTCATTCGGAATTTCGCATTCTTCAATTTGAATTTAATTATCGTGTTTTGGTTCATCATTCAACAACCTTTAAATTATTTAAATCTACAGAGTTGTCTTTTTAGACTTTTTCATCGTCAATGTAAAACCATGGCTCACATGTTAATATTTGTCAAAAGTAACAATATTTAATTTTGAACATTTTTCCGACGTACTTCTTGAACTTTTTAAAATCCTCATAAAAGGTCAATCGGAATAGGGTTAATATACTTGAAACCCAATATTATTGAAATCAGAAAATCTCAAGGTTTGCGTTTTTTCATTTGGATTTCAAAAGAATTTCGAGTTTGAGATAAGTACTGGAGAATCTAAGATCAAATTCTGATTAAATTTTACAGGCGAAATATTAGGAGGACTAGGGAACAACCCCTTCTCCTGGAAAACTGAGAGTATGCGCCCCCCCCCTTCCATCTTTTGAGGGGAAGTATTTTTTTAAAGTAATATTGATAAAAACAATATCATTATACCGTGCCTAACCTTCAAACTAAGTTATTGATAAAATAGTAAAAAAAGGGCAAACCGAGTATAAAAACTAGAGTATAAAATCCAGAGTATAAAAACTAGCGTATAAAAACCAGAGTATTAAATCCAGAGTATAAAAACCAGAATATAAAAACCAGAGTATAAAACTAGAGTATAAAATCCAGAGTATAAAAACTAGAGTATAAAATCCAGAGTATAAAAACTAGAGTATAAAAACCCGAGTATAAAAACCAGAGTATAAAAACCAGAGTATAAAAACCCGAGTATAAAAACCAGAGTATAAAAACCAGAGTATAAAATCCAGAGTATAAAAACCAGAGTATAAAAACCAGAGTATAAAAACCAGAGTATAAAAACTAGAGTATAAAAACCAGAGTATAAAAACCAGAGTATAAAATCCAGAGTATAAAAACCAACATTTTTTGTACTTTTCTTATTCATTTTAATGAATACATTTTTTTATATGGTTTGGCTGGTCTTTCCGCGAGAAAAGAATGAAAATGACTAAATCCTTCAAATCGTTCACTCAAACAGCTCCAGCTCTGAAATTTTGTACAGTCATCGACGTATATATCAATACAATGAAGAGAACTTTCGATTTCAATTTTGATTTCCACCAAGCATACAAACGTTATACACATAACTATGAAATCAAAGAAAAGCTGTCAATTGAAAGATTCTTTTTGTTTATTTATAAACTTGTAATTCTAAAAAAGCTTGTTATAAATCAAAACTTAAATAAAAAAGTCGTCTTTATTGTATTTACTGTTCATAAGCTTCACATTCAAATTCCTATTTTAAAAAGAATGTAAAAAATCCAATTGGAATAAAGAATCGCATTTTGTAAAAGTGTAGAATGCTATTTTTAAAGAGACTGTAAGTGTAATTTAAAGGGACTGTAAGTGTAATTTAAAGTGACTGTAAGTGTAATTTAAAGGGACTTTAAGTGTAATTTTAAGTAAAAATGGATTACCAAAGTGTTTAATTCTGACAATTCCTGAACTTGTGCAAGCGCACGTCACAATAGTTTTGCAGAGAAACCACAATAAATAATCTAAATAAGAAACATTGCTGTAACTAATTCATACCTGAGCAGATCATACTTTAAAGGGTTCCGTTCTTTGTCATCTTTGCATGGAGGGTCACGTGGAATTACGCTTGTAGTTGTACGGTCCCTTTTAGTTAAATATAACATATATGTTAAGTTAGAGTCCCTGAAGAATCCATAAAATACATTTATTCTTTGTTATTTTCATTTGTTTTTATAATAAACAATCAAATTAACTTTATCATTCTTGTATTCAGAGGAGATAGAAACTTAATTTTTCGCAAATTTCGAAACTATAAAAAAGAAAAATAATTTTGCGGAATTTTCAAAATATTTTTGGTGAATTTTCAAAAAATAAATTTATGTTAACCACTGACCAGTCCAGCCATTCCTTCCAATTTAAGTTCTATGTTCATTTTAAATATTCCGTTCAGACTGTTTTACTTTCTCCACAAAAATTGAAAATGTGGTCTTTCAAAACGCAGCTTTGTTCATGAATATTTTCTTAAGTTTCCGCCGCATGAAAAACAAATGAAAACACTTGAAAGCAGAGGACATTTTCTTGAGGGAAATCAGTCTCTGAGGAATAATTCGAGGTTTCTTTTATTATTATTATAAGGTGTTATTTTCCTAACTATAGGTATATACATATACCATATAGTATAAATACATACATAATGCTAGCATTGAGAAGAGTAATTTATGAATGAAAGATTTGTTTCTAAACCCAAAGCATACTCAATTCCTTATTGTTATTTCTTTATGTACTGCAGATAAAACTTTAGATATTAAAGGTCTCTGTGAGTTGTTTGCGACATTTTTATTGAATTTCTTTGAAACTTTAAATCCATTTAAATTCCTGAAATGCAATAATTGAAAAATAGAAACAGTTGAATGACACACAGAACATATAAAATAATAATTGACAATGTAAATCCTACAACAGAAATATAAACTGGATCGTATGGTCAGAAATAAAAATCATTGTAGAATTTAGATCCACTGGAGACCCTTTTTCATCTGAGGCCAACCCCATTTCCTTTATAATGTCTTTGGAAATTGTTGTTATTTTTACTTGACAACCCAGAACTTTTCATCTGATCCTGCTTTTTCGCACACCCCCATTGTTTTCAACAGAAACCCAATTTTTCAACAAAGGCTTTTCTTGATTCATTCGAAGCCGAGACTTATTTTATTCTGTCGGAGACCACTATAATAATTCATTATCTCCTTCATGGTATTTTTAGAATATATAAATTATGTCTTCATGTCTGGGTTGAGATAAAGATGTTTTCTATCACAATTTCGTTCAGTCTCCAAATAATATTTAAAGGCCTCCGATATAATGTTGTCACCTAGCTTCTAGAATGAAAAAAGAAAGTAAAAAATAAAAAGGATCAATACAGCTGTACTCCGTTAAAAGTAATTTTTTACTGTTTAAATTGCAGAAGATGGACAGTAAAAATAAATATTAATTAACAGGAATATATCAAAAGATCTAGTTGGAAACTGGAAATCTTTTATTTTTCAATTACACCGGATTTGTTTAGCATTAGCATAAGCTCGCATTTGTAACATCATAATATAAATATTCATGACTTATAATTCATTTAATATTTATCATTATTCTTTTTTTTCCATTCCATTTAAACACCAGGGTTTATGAAATAAATATATAAATCATATAAGCAAACTTACATAAATTTTACTAGAGAGGGATGTCGCGTTTAGTCTTTCATAGAAGTCTACGTGAAAAAAACAATCAATCAATCGCAAAGCTAAGAATGTTCCAGAACTGAATTAAAAATGACAAGAATCTGTTTGAAAAATATTCAATATAACCCTAAAACTCTAGAAAGTTTTGTTAGTTGCCAAACTACAAGTTCATGGTGGAGGTATACCTATTAGGAGGTTAAGCTGTAGCCCACAATTTCCAGGAAAATTCAGAATCAGCTCTTTCACTTCTCCTTCATCAAGGAGAAGAGCTGCCGGGGACCATTACTGTAAGCTGACTGTTTTAATCTTTTTGGTTGATATAAAGTTACTGTTTCCTGGTAAAGCTGGGTTCCCAAGCTAGTTTGTACATATTTTCAATAATTGTTTTATCAGAAAGAAAAACATGTTGAAATAAACCAAATATACTCAATCTAATAGAAAACCAAAGAGAAATATTTGCTTAGCTAATTATAATTTCTCACTGATATTAGTGCAGTGCTACATCATCAGGTTTCTTTATAAGACTTTTATAGAATTTTTATTTTGACGTCTTATAAAAACTGATGTATAGCTAGCAAATATCGAGTGTTTGCTTTAAACGTAATTTGATAATCTATTTGTAGAGCATGCATGCCTGATTCCATAACAGTACCATTAATGCTTCGACTGGTTAAAGATGATTTATCCTTGTTATAATAACTTTTTTAACTTTAATAAATTTATTGTTTGTTTCAATTTAAAAAAAATCGTCGGACGAGGGTGGGGAGTGCAGAAGTCGGACGAGGGTGGGGAGTGCAGAAGTCCTTAATTGGTAATCACAGCCACCCAAACGTGTTTCGCGGCATGCACGCTCCTCATGTTTGTAGATGGTTAGAGATAAAAGAGTTAGACATCTATTTTCAATTTTTTAAATGCGCAGAATTAGAAAAATTAGCGAAATACGATTTACAAAGAGCTTAAAGAGCAACGGTAACAGAAAAAGTTCTTATTATAAACGGGCTTTAAAAGCCAAGTATGGATATATTATCAATTTAAGATTCTTGCATCCTAAGACTTTTCCTTTACTCATTTTAGATTAGTTTTGCTTTCAAACATTATCTAACAGTTTTTTGTGGTATTTGTTTTCAATGGTTTGTTACTTCATATATATAGTTTTAACCTCAACGCAAGTTTACTGGGATTCTCTTAAAACCGATATCTATACTCTGCAGGGTTAATGTTTTGACATTCAATTTACAATCCTTTTAAACTTTTCTAAACTCAAGAGAAAAGAATTTTGTAAATGTAACATGAAACTCAATAGATAACTTCTATTTTCAATTTTGCAATGTGCAAAATTAATTACGATTGTGTATGATGAAGTAATACTTTTTTCATAGAATCGCTTTCAAAATGTTAAAAATCATGATATTCAAAAGCGAAAAAAGCGAAAAAAGCGAAAAAAGCGAAAAAAGCGAAAAAGGTCAAAAAGCGTGGAATATCTAAGACAATTTGAAAATTGTAAATAACATTTAAAGGTAACGCAAAATTTAGCAATAACATTTTTTTTGCGGAAACCTAAAATAATTTGTGCGGAAACCTGCAATATTTTGTGCGGAAACCTACAACATTTTGTGCGTCGAAATATACAATATTTTGTGTAGAAACCTACAATATTTTGTGCGGAAACCTACAATGTTTGTTTGGAAACCTACAATATTTTGTGCGGAAACCTACAATGTTTGTTTGGAAACCTACAATATTTTGTGCGGAAACCTAAAATATTTTGTGCGTCGAAATATACAATATTTTGTGTAGAAACCTACAATATTTTGTGCGGAAACCTACAATGTTTGTTTGGAAACCTACAATATTTTGTGCAGAAACCTACAATGTTTGTTTGGAAACCTACAATATTTTGTGCGGAAACCTACAATATTTTGTTCGGAAATCTACAATATTTTGTGCGGAAACCTGCAATATTTGTGCGGAAACCTGCAATATTTTGTGCGGAAACCTAAAATATTTTGTGCGGAAACCTACAATATTTTGTATGGATATATACAATATTTTGTGTAGAAACCTACAATATTTTGTTCGGAAACCTACAATATTTTGTGCGGAAACCTACAATATTTTGTTCGGAAATCTACAATATTTTGTGCGGAAACCTGCAATATTTGTGCGGAAACCTGCAATATTTTGTGCGGAAACCTAAAATATTTTGTGCGGAAACCTACAATATTTTGTATGGATATATACAATATTTTGTGTAGAAACCTACAATATTTTGTTCGGAAATCTACAATATTTTGTGCGGAAACCTACAATATTTTGAGTGGAAACCTGCAATGTTTTGTGCGGAAACCAACAATATTTTGTGCGGAAACCTGCAATATTTTGTGCGGAAATCTACAATATTTTGTTCGGAAATCTACAATGTTTTGTGCGGAAACCTGCAATATTTTGTGCGGAAACCTACAATATTTTGTGCGGAAATCTACAATATTTTGTGCGGAAACAAATTATTGCATATTGGGACAGTAAATTGTAAACGTAATTTCAAGTGAGCTTACATTTTTAGAGTGGCACGTCACTCCAACGTAAATACATTTTTAGAGTGGCATGTCAATCTAAAGTAAATATATTTATAGAGTGGCACGTCAATCTAAAGTAAATACATTTATAGAGTGGCACGTCAATCTAAAGTAAATATATTTATAGAGTAGCACGTCAATCCAAAGTAAATACATTTTTAGAGTGGCACGTCAATCTAAAGTAAATATATTTATAGAGTGGCACGTCAATCCAAAGTAAATAAATTTTTAGAGTTGCACGTCAATCCAACGTAAATACATTTTTAGAGTGGCACGTCAATCTAAAGTAAAGGAGTTGAGTCTTTGCCACAAATTCTGGTTTTTAAATCCCTATATCTTAATAACCCAACGTTGTAGACCTTAGATATTTCAAACTTTGACTTCTGTTATATCAAATAATCAAAATTTGAAATATCTTAGATTTACATAATTTGGTTGTAGATATATAGGTATTAGAAAATTGGGATTTGTTGCTAAGACTCAATTCCTTTCACGAAGGATTGAATTTTATACGTTTTGAATAATGATACTTATTATAAGAAGCTATTGAGAAAAACAAAAATGCTTGAAATTGCTAATATGTAATAGAATAAATTCATCTTTCTAAAATTTTTGCGTAAAATTAGAGCTAGAGGAGCAACAAGCTTACAAAGTTGTACCAGTAATGTCAATTCGATTATACCTTCTCCTCCTGGTTAGTTTGCAGTGGTTGCAAGTAGATACTTTACCTGATCCAAGGTACTAATGCAAGGAAAGTTAGTTCAGAGTTGTACGCATTTTTTGTACTGCAGTGTACTGTCTCTGGGCGGAAAAGTAAACACAAGACGGATGTCACAGCCTGACATGAAATCAATTTTCACAAAAATTATCTATGAAATATTATGGTCATAGGAAACTATTATGTGACTTTTAAAAATTATCAAAATTAAATGCTTTTAACTTCCTCGGATACTAAACGAACACTGGTGCATCTATTCTTGTTTACAATTTCCGCCCAGAGAGAACTGGTTTCAATATGTACGCAGAGTATACGCAACTGCAATTAACTGTCCTTGCATTAGTACCTTGACCTAATCAAAGAGGAATTGGGAGGTGACTAAAAATAACGTCTAGTCCAATTTGAAAAAAAGTAAAAAATGAAAAATATATGAAATCACACGAAGAGAGAATGATTTATTATGAATGAAATATACAGCTAAATATTATGATGAAATTCATTGATGGGAATAAGTCTAATAAATATATTGGTAGGAGTTATAGATCTAATTTGTTTAACATTTACAAGATTTAATACGAAGATTCTAACACTGCACGGAATATGCATTATATCTATCTATTATATATTTTTATTTTCATGTTTATTAACATATTTCTTGAATTTCTTGTTTTTAATGATTTTGTGTTATTTTAAAAACTATTGATTTTTCTTAGTCTAAAATGTGTTTACCTCGCACATTATAACGTTTTAAATCTTAAGATTTGAATAAAAAGATTTCAATATTTTTTTTAAATGTAGCGTATACTTGAAAACATGAAGAAGAAAAAAAAACATTAAATATAGTTCCGATTTATGAAAAAAGTTCTTGATGAAAATGCGTTTTCTAATACTCCAAAATCTCTTTAGCTTCCTCTTCCTCAAAAACACTAAAAAAAGGGTTTAATAATTTCTGAAAGGGATTGTGGGCATACTGTTAAGTGACTTTTCATTTTTGCAGAGTTGGATGTCCTTTAATCTTTATCTGATCAAGAATTAGACTTACGGATTCGGGCTTCAGAGACAATGAAAGGAATTGGTAGAATTAGACACATTTCAAGAATAAAAATTGAAAAAATTAGTCTGTTCCATTTAGATATTTATTTTTAAAGATTATTTATTTAATTACCTGTCTGCTACACAGTTAAAGGATTTACCAACAAACCAGCAGGTTGTATCTTCACAACAATTCAATTTAACCGAGGCTCCTCTCATACCTCCCCTAGATAGAATATTATTCAATTCCGGATTTTTATTATTTTTTCTCCTTATTTGGAAACATGAGTGACATATTCTGTATCTGACGTTTCTTTTGGAAAACTGAGTGATTGTGTGTAAAAATATACGTTCATTTTGATCCAGAATTGATGGCAAATGAAAAAATGCAGTGTTTGTGTCAAACAGATTTCATCAAGATGGGAGTATAGTGTAGTGTTATGTCAATCTAAAGTAAATATATTTATAGAGTGGCATGTCAATATAAAGTATACCTATTAGGAGGTTAAGCTGTAGCCCACATGGATAGGGTTAACCCATAAACCCATTTACCGATTTTCCTCAGACTTTGATTGGGAAACTCGGTAGAACCACAGGAATGGTCTAAGCTCAGTTAATAAATTCTCTCATTGAGGATATAGGGAATTCGTCAGATTGTCAGATTTAATGAATTTAAGGCCGGTCATTCAAAAATCATCGTTTGTTGGTTCTTGTGGTTTAAAAAGCTAGCTGCGTTTAAAAATTATATTTTTCCTGTTTTCAGTAAATATACTTTATATAGAATTCATTAAAAATTATGGAGATTAAAGATAATCCTGTGGAGATTAACATTATTAGTATTCGGATTAAACAGAGAAAAAAGAGTTTCACAGAATCACACTCAGATTCAGAATATTAACTTATAGTTAATTAGACTTAATCAGACTTTATTCCAATTTTCTGTAAGCACTACTAAGACGCTTGATCCTAACATTAATTAAAACTTAATCAAAAATGTTGGCCTCTGTTCACTAACTTAACATAAGGAGAGAGGGATTGGGGAGGGAGGAGAGGGATAGTTTAAATTGTTCACAATTTTACAAAACTCTTTGGATTCACAGATGAGGAAAACAATTGCTTTTTATAAAGATTGGATCGCAGAATCACAGAAAATTCGCAATATTGTAATTAGAAATTCGCAACTTTCAGTTTTGGTCTAATTTTTAGGAACACTTTGTTTTTCAATGGCTCCTCAGTTTTCGACTGAACAGTGTATATAATTATGAACTTCGAATGAATTAAGAAGAAAGAAACTTGAGGATTTAAAGAACTTTTCCTAAAAAATTATAGACCAGAACTGAAAATATAGAATTTTCTTTTTGCCTTTCTGAACTTTTGATTTTGAGAGAAAACTAGTTTCGAGGATTATTTTTTGGCCATTGGAGCATAAAAAAAGCTGGCCAAACGGTAGAACCGAATGGACTAACATTTTTTATAAAACCCATGGGTACCCAAGGGGTAACAATATCATAGGCTCAAAAAATTAGATTTGTTTTTTAATTAAAAAATTTTTTAGTCCCCGGGCAACGCCGGGCACATCAGCTAGTATACAATAGATGTCAAAAGGGCTGAACCATTCGGGCCTTCACAGTCGGGCCTACACTAGATCGGCCCTACATTAGATCGGACCTACACAGTCGGGTCTACATTTTTTGCGATAGCTCACATGATAGGTTCAGTACAGTCAAGTTAAAATTTTGCACAGAAAAATTGTCGACAATAAATATTGATAAAAAGGCGCTAATTCAGAAATTTTTTTTTGAGAGAGCGAAGAAAATAGTGACTTAATTTAGAGCTTTAGATAAAAGTTAAAACTTTTATCAGAAAAGTGGCGAGAAAGAAAAAATGCACAGCAATGAATATTAATTCGCAATTTAGAAAACTTATTAAATTAAAAATGAAGTAAAAACCTTTTCATCTAATAATACAGAACCTTTTTGGGGTTAACATATAAGTATAATAATCATTTATAGAATATGCGTTTAGAAAAGATGTAGATTGGTTCTTTGTGTTCTTCATCACAATAATCAAATTATTATATTGTAAATGGTAGAAAAAGTGCTGAGTACATCATATTTTGTTGATGATGTAACTGAGGAATAAAAACTGGAAATAAATGTTGCGCAATTAAGCTTTTTCTGGAGAAAAAAATTACTATTATATGTAAAATAGCGGAGGCACAACTAAGTTATATATTAGAAATGTATATGTATTGATGTGTTCAAGTTTACTACATTTTTTTCAATGTTTAGAAGAGAAGGAGAAGGTAAGCACAATATTAAGTGGTCCTCAACATATTTACAGAGTGAAATAATTAATTTAAACTGTATCCTTTAAACCTTTAAACCTTTAAACCTTTAAACATTTAAACCTTTAAACATTTAAACATTTGACTGATCATCACAACAGCAGAGAGTTCCGTGTGCTTCCTATTTGATATATATACAGGGTGTCCCACGAAACATGACAGTTGATAAATAGTTTTGAATGTCGTCTTCCATACACTATATTAGATATTAAAGGCTGTTTGAGGTTTATTTCGTTTAAAAAATCTTTTGCTCTAGTATATTTTACTTTGAAATTAATTTTACTATAATATGACTCCTAAATAATATTTTTATTATTGTCTTTCGTATTAAAAACTTATCAAATTATGGAAGAAGACATTCTAAACTATTTATACCAACTGTCATGTTTCGTGGGACACCCTGTATCTAAAATGGTGTTCTTATTGTCTGAAAACGGGAGTTATACGATAGCGTACAGTGTGAACTCTACGCAGTGAACTTAGCGTATATTTATTTTGCTTGTCTGTCTGTCTGTTTGTCTGTTTGTATAAAATAAACGTCAAAACGGTTGAACCAATGGGGCCCAACCCAAATTTTGTGTGGGACCTCACATGACCCTAGGATGGGTTTATGAATGCTCAAAATTACACAAATTTGTGTTCAACAGAATTTGATTTTTGTAAAATTTTGAAAATGCGCAAAAAATCTTATTTAATCCGCGAACTTTTTTATTGTACAAAGAAAAGATGCTCACAGATAGAGCCACAATTAAAAGTTGAATTAGAAGATGGGCGTGGAGCATCCTAGAAGTCTAGAAACAAATATTTCCCGAAAATATTGAATAATCTATGCCCAACACGGGTTTCAAAAAATCAAATGGAACCGTTGATATTTCAAAGTAAGAGTTTGTGGCAAAAACTCAATTCCTTTTGTAAATACCTGTAAAGACAGATTCCTCCTTCAGGAACACAAGCCTCGGGCTGCCGGGGGAACCTTTCCTGGAACAAAATAGAAAATAGAAAATAGAAAATAAATTAAGAATATTGATCATAAAACATTTCTGATATGTATATCTTAATTAGTAAAAAATGTAATATGAAACATATAATTCTTGTAGTTTATTAAATATTTGGTTTCATGATGAACCCTATAGTTAAACAATAAACTTGAGGCATTATGTAAGGTTTAACCTTGTTAATAAAATATTGAAAACGTTTCTACTCTCCATTAATGCCCATCCCCAACATTTCTCTTCCCTTTCATTACTCTTACCCCTTGCTTCTACCATCCATCCCATTCATATCTTTAGCGCACGTGGATTTAACGGTTCTGTCAATATTTCATAAAGCTGTGACTTCCGATCACAATTTGACCCCTTATACATAACTTTATAGCCTTTCTTCTTAAATAATTTTTTGTTTATTGCATATACATTTTGAATGAAAAAGTATAAAATAAACAAATCTGTAAGTTTAAATATTGTTGAAATATAGACGAAAAAACGTTTAATTTCAAATAAAAGAAACAGGATGCTTCTCTCTGTGGTTAGTTCAGGGTGAGAGGCAACTGGTACCTCCCCCTTCTAGCCCCCCCCTCGCCACACACCCCACCATCACCCATCCCACCCTCCCATACGGCATCCCCCTCCTAAATGCATTTGAAAACTATGGGGGATGGGGCAAAGATATTAATCCCCCCCCCCTTCCCTTTATTAAACGTCTTGTAGTTTATTGTGAATAATCCCAATCATCTATGGATTAAGTAAATTAAAATAACATTTCTGAATAAACCAATATGAATTGCACTTCTAAGCCATCTTTTATTTTAACTTTAATTTGTCCCTTTTTTCTATTGAAGCCAAAAATCTGTTTCGCTAGAAAAAAATATTAGATAAAATTGAAAAAAGTAATAAACGATAAATTAAATTAATAAATCTATCTAGGACTTAATGGAAAGTTTTGATTGACATCATTTCGACTTGTTAATGCAATCAGCAGTCGGAACTTTTGTTCCTGGATTATCCCTAATCTTGAAACGTTTGTTTTTGATTTTAAATTTGAGAATAAACGCGCTAAAAAAGAATTTTCACCAAGAGATATCGAAAAGGAATTAAATTAATCCAAAGGTCTGCATAAAGTATAGATCAATACATGTCCTAGATATTTACAACACAAAATATCTGATTTCCGTTTAGCAATGCAGCTTTTACCAAAATGCACATTTTCCGAACTTTCCCCTCAAATGATTACTCTCAATTGGCCTGTAACCAAAGGTTAACTTAGAAAATTTCTGTAGTGAGGCGTATACAGGGATGGGTGCTGAAGAAGTAAAAACTTTGAGCCATGGAGATTCAGTCTTTAACGACGCTGACTTACCCCCTCCTGTTATTTCAAAGTCGGTAAAGCCCACTTGGACAAATTCCTTTGTGTACGTCCCGGACAGTCTATGAATGTTTAAAATGCAAAATCCCCTTAGAATATTGTCACTTGGGAAATAGTTCTAAGAAAAGTATTCAACATAAATTGTGGATTTTAGTTAGATCAAATATTTCTATATTTACCCGTTTGAAGACACTACCCATTGTACCAAAGAACCCTTTAGCACTTTTGCCTCCAAACTCAGACTAAACAGAAATTTTTTATTTTTATTTTTATTGAAAATTTGATTTGTTTTTTTTCCTATTCGTACGTAGAGGCCTGTTGACAACACTGCTTTGGCTTACCACACAAAAATATCCCAATTAGATATTTTGATATCAGGATTTAACGGTTTTGTATTTAAAACAATTCCTGAAATCAGAACTTTTTTGTTGTGAATCTTGGAGTCAAAGTGCCAACATTGGATATTGAGATCAAAAGTTCAAAATTGCAGAAGGATACTCCAGCACAAAAGTTCCGCTGTCGGAACAATTTACACAGAATGTAGATTTTGTAGGTTTCTAATTGATTAACAAACCTTTTATAGTTTTATAATGATACATAAAACCTAGATCTCATGCAATTCATTAAATTGTTCATATGGTTAATCATCATAATCTGAAAATTGCATGCTAATATATAATACTTTATATATTATCCATATTTACAGTTTTAAAGAAAGAAAAAAAAACAATTACATATACATCTCTGTCTGGTGTAATCCCATGGGATATTTATATTGCCTACGTGTCAGTGTTTATGTTTAATATAAACCCCATCTAATAATTCGGAATCTCTTTTTGCGTGACTGCAGTAACAGAGATATAATTAAATATTTTTATTAAATTCTAAGAAAACTGTTTTCTCGCATTTTAGTCGCAATTTTTTTCATCCTTGAAAGTTTTCGTTTCTGCACTTCAAACTAAACAGAAGAAAAGTCAAATGTATGCGACTTTGTGACCTCGTAGCTCTTTTAGCTTTTTGATTGAAAACATTTCGATCTTTCTGCATTTTATAGTACAACGTTTGACGTGATTGAATTTGATATCCATTCCCCAACGAGCGTGGGAAAATATTCCACGGATTGAATAATTGTGAGTCAATCTAGTCAATTACTGATAAAACACTACTGATTATGAGATGACGTTCATTGATTGAATAATTGTGAGTCAATCTAGTCAATTACTGATAAAACACTACTGATTATAAGATGACGTTCATTGATTGAATAATAGTGAGTCAATCTAGTCAATTACTGATAAAACACTACTGACTATAAGATGACGTTCATTGATTGAATAATTGTGATTCAATCTAGTCAATTACTGATAAAACACTACTGACTATAAGATGACGTTCATTGATTGAATAATTGTGAGTCAATCTAGTCAATTACTGATAAAACACTACTGACTATAAGATGACGTTCATTGATTGTGTGTAATTTTCTGACTTGTCTTCAGGATCATTTGTAGCTTTTTATTTAACTTTTCTAAAGTGCATTTTAGAAACATTTTACAAGAAAATACGTCAATTTTGCTGCATTTGTAAATCTATGTGTTTACGAACATTTATAGAATAATTACCGTGTGTACTGAAGAAAAAAATTATACAATGTTACAACAGGACAGACAATTTATTTACTGAGGGTAGTCGTTAAAAAACTAAATTCTAATGTTTTGTCAGATTTTTGGTTTTGTTTTCCTGTAAAGTAATAAAAATGACGTGGTAGGCCATGGTGCAAACAAAAAAGTTAATTTTTTTTGTCCATTTTAGGTTTTTAAACAAAAAAATCTTATTTACAGAACAAGAACAGAGCCTTTCGTCCAATATTCTTCATTTCATTCGTTCAATATTCTTCATTTCATAATATAATCAATACGTCTGTATCACATGATCAGAACTCCAACCAATGGCAGTGCAGTATTATTGTCATGTGTCTCCGTCTGTAATTATAACTCTTGCAAGTCTCGATCAACTCTTAAAATTCTCAGGTTTCAGTCTAAACCCCTTTCATTTTTCTTTTATAGTCTCTTTAAAGGTGTTCTAAAGAATCATTATACAAAATTGTTTATCAGCCCAAAGATGTGAACGAAAACGATTTTTAAAAACAATTTACCTATCGTTTTGAAAACCGGGTTGGTTGATAGAGTAAACTTATCGAGCATACAATTTTGAAATAGATCATACATCTCAGATCTTTGTAAAAATCAACAAATAAATCATTTCCAATTCAGCCCCCCCCCCCGGAAAAAAAAACCCTGAGCTTTGAAAAATCTCTTCTCTCTCCTTTTTTAATCTAGCTTTGCTCTGTATTCGCACTGTTCTATTGAACAAATAATAATCATAATAAAACCTTCATTTTTACAGTTTATATAAATTATACTTTTCATTATGTTTACTTACCATTTTCTGGCGACCAATACCCTCCATAGTTGGTCCATAGCTGGGATAGATGGGCCTGTAGGTTAGATATCTCGGGGCCCACTTGGAAGGGTCCCCATCCCGCCATCCCTTATCCATTATGCAATCAGTATATGAAGGGCTAACCTTCAGAAGGCTAATTGGGGGCTGGGTAACCAGTTCACATTTTCTAAATCTACATTATTTCTATACCCTAAAATCTACAGTTTGGAGAGGCCCCTTGATTATATGAATATTATTTTTAACATCATTACGAAATTTTTTCGAAATTTTTGAAATCATGGCTTTCAAAATTCTTACAGCTGTTTCAGATAAGTAAATTTTTTAAACAATAGTTACAGCACATTTAATACCGTATACATTTTGTTATAATCTTTTATACATTTGTTTATTTTTAATTTTGATTTCATGAGATGCACAACAAAATAGAAAGCATGGTGCAAACGTAATTATTAACATTAAAAAAAAATTTTAAGGAGTTTTCACTGGACCATATTAACGATATGAAAGCACTTTAACCATATGATTGTTTAACATTAACGTTAGCGTTAATATTTAACATTTTTTCTTTGAGAATTAAACATTTTTGAATCTAGAAAAACATGGATAATTTCCACCATATATATTGATCAGATAAAGGTTTAAAAGGCATTTTTGTGAATTTGAAAATGTTTTTTTTAAAGGAAATTTCAACATCAGTTCCTTAGTGTTGCCGCAGATCTTGATTATATCCGTGATGGTGTTTCACGATTTATTTTTGAAGATTAAAACTGTTTAAAAAGAAAAAAACAAGTTTCAAGAGTAGATAACTAAATTAGAATTAATAGAGAATCTAAGTATTTATTCATTAATTTTAAAACTTAAATCTCTGCAGACAAAATTGATACTCCAATCCTTGTGAGTTATTGTTTAGGCGTTGTTTTATTTTGGAATTAAATGTAGGATCTTTATCCACTATTGTAGGTTTCAAAGAACAAACCACCCGATATGTGATAACCAAAAAACAATGGAAAAGGAATACGACAGTATATCAATACTAAGTGTATTTGATGGTATTACCAAGCAAATAGGTTTACTAAACACTTATTTAATCACTAGTTTAGTTAAATGGGTCTGTTTACACTACACAATTGCTGTTTCTCGTGCTTATTAGACTTTTAAAATGTATAAGTTAATTCTAAAATACGTCTTCCTATTTAGGAGTTTTCTGGTTTTCACTGTAACAGTTTGTTATTTAATTTTACTGATTTGTTCCTTGGCTGAAGCTAGAGTACAGAGTAATATAACTGAGAGACAGGGTATACGCATTATCTAAACAATAATCAAAATATAATCAAAATATAATCAAAAAATGTATTAAATATTGATGATACATGTAATAAGATTTCTTTAGTAGTTAATCAACGAGGGTTCATATTATTACATACGGAGTCAAAGGAATTGAGTCTTTGTCACAAACTCTGATTTTCTAATCACTATATCTTTGGAACCAAATGTTGCATACCTTAGATATTTCAAACTATGAATTCTGTTAGATCAAATCATCTGAGTTTGAAATATCAAAGGTTTACAACATCGAGTTCTAAAGATATTGTGGTTTAAATATTTGATTTTGTTCCAAAGACTCAATTCCTTTTGTTAAGCAAAACAGAGCCTTAACTTTGAAGGGTGCAACGAAACCCCCACTTCTTCAATATATCATGGAAGAAAAAAAAATGAATGCTAAACGATCCTTTCTGATCTGAATGATTTTTTTGGAATAGCTGTCTTCACGTTGAAACGTAGAAACTTGGCGTTTGATTACGTTTGCCACAAATTTTAAATTTTCTTGGTTTAAAAGTTTTAAATTGAGTGGGTTTACTTTTACGGCAAAAATTTAGTTTCCAAACAAGAAAGGGTAATCAAAAATGTGTATATAAATGTGTAGACATCTCTGTTTGTTTGTTTGGATGTCCGAGCAAGACTCCATGAATTCCTGGATCAATTTAGATTCGGGAACTCGGTAAAACTAAAGAATTTTCTCAAATCTTGGTTTAAAAATTCTAAATTTAGTGGGTTGACTTTCAAATAGAAAAACTCCAGGCCTAGCTGGATTCCCAAGCTAGTATGTTTAACAAGCTCATTTAGGAGTGTTCTCCTAGATCCTAAAAGTTCTTTTCTCATAAAGACATTTAATGAAAGCATAAAATACTTATATGAAAAATCTTCTGAAAATGAGTTTTTGTCACAAACAGTGATTTTCTAATCTTAGTATATCTTTGCAACCCAATCTCGTAGAACATATATTTTTAACTGTTAGAGTTTTGTTATAGATCAAATAATCTAGTTTTAAACCCATCAGGATGCAAAAATATAGGGATAAGAAATTTGAGTTTGTGGAAAAGTATCTAGTTTTTGTGTCAACAGGGGGATCTCTTTTAGGACAAAAGAATTCAAAAGTCTGGTTAAAAATAGTTAGAAATTGCTCTAGACAGTGTAGATATTTTTATTAAAATCTTTAAATGAATTAAGTTGAATATGAAAAGTTTGACAAAGCTTTAAAATATATTACAAATCAAATATCTAACGAAATCTAAGACATTTAATGAAATCAAAGAAATTTTAATTTTAAATTTAATTTTAGGAATATAAGAAATAAATACAAGAAATATACATTATACTTGCATAAATAAATATGAAAATTAAGAATTTTTTTTTATTCCTTTGTGAAATCCAAGAAATTTTTTGAATCCGGGAAATTTAAAAAAGTCTTAAATATCCAAGAAATCTTAGAAATCTTGGAAATCTGTGAAAGTTAGGCAGTCTGAGAAGTCTATGTAATCTATGAAATGAAATCTATGAAATCTTTGAAATCTATGAATTTTAGGAAATATTATAGTGTTTGGGAAATAATTTCTTAAACAATTAAAGACGACATTTTTCTCTTAACAGTACCCGCTCTACCATTGATATTCAATTCTGAACTTTGCCAAATTTTATTACAAGCTTCTTCTAAAGAAAATATAAAATTGAATTTGAAAATTTGAAAACAAATCGGAGAAAGAAAATTAGTTTCTGTTTTGGTTCAAGTTTCTAAAAATATTTTGTTCGCAAAAAAATGCATGATTTACAGATTTTTCCATTTTATAATTTTTTTTTAAATATGACGTCTAATAAATCTTGCATAAAAACGTAAATAATGTTTTATTCATATTATTTCTACGTATAGCATTTTTTCACTTTAAATTCTCCATTGTCTGTGAAATTGAGAACATGGTTCGATTTATTTTAGAGTTTTGTCATTAATCTTGAAAGTAGTACACGACTGCAGTATATGTAAAGTCTAGAGGGGGGGGGGGGTGTATTTTAAATCTTTGATCCCCCTTTTAGTTTTTACATACAGCGCTTTTTTATCGAAATCATCGCGCTGGAGTTTCCGTACATTTATGAAAAAATGATTTGGATTTTTAACAACCTTTTTTATGTTCTTATAGTGTTGTGTGGTCTTAGATTTTTATTTTTGAAAACCCCTAGAAAGTACCTTCAGACATGTCACATTTTCTCATATCAAATTTTTTTTTTAATCTTACATTTTATATTTTTACGACGTATTTTTTGCTATTTTTTTTTTACTTTCAGAAGCACCTTAACTTAGAGTTTTGAAATTTAAAAAGAGAGCTGGCCTTGAACAATTGTTATATGAAATTGCATATTTTGATTCAAAACAAACCTTTTTCAGAGATTGGGGGGAGGTTGCACAGGATTGCCCCCCCCCCCGACTTTGCTTATATCTTTGCTTATCTCTCCCCCCTCAATTTTCTCACACATGAAAACCTCATCAAGAAACATATCAATTCCTTGATTAAAAAAGAAAAAGTTAATTATTCATATTTTATGCACAAATACAAAAATTTTCAATTCTACTCTTGGGTCTTTTGCGTAACATTAGTAGTTTCTTTAGAGGACAAAGTCGTACAGCTATTCTTGGTAAATTGTTAACTTTGGGTAGCTTCAGTGGCCCCTGTTGTGCATGTTTAAAGCCTGCCTAATCTAGCTAGATCAAAACTTTAATTTGATTTTTTGTTTGTTATTCCAATATCCGCGCAACTTTACGGTTCGGTATTTTATATTAAATTATATTCCATTTGTACAATGTTCAATGCAAGGTTCTAATGCAAGGAAAGTTAATTGCGGTCGTGTATACTCTGCGTACATATTGAAACCAGTTCTCTTTGGGTGGAATTTGTAAACAAGAATAGATACATCAGAGTTCGTTTATTATCCGAGGAGGTTAATAGCATTTAATTGTGATAATTTTGAAAATTCACATAATAGTTTTTCTCTGACCAGAATATTTCATAGAGCATTTTTGTGAAAATTGATTCCATGTCAGGCTGTGACATCCATCTTGTGTTTACTTTTCCGCCCAAAGACAGTTAAATGCAGTACAAAAAGTGAGTACAACTCTGAAATAACTTTCCTTGCATTATAACCTTGGTTCAATGTACACTTTTCATTGCAATCATTTTCTTCATTCCAAATCCATTCAACATGAATATACACAGGGAAGGAACTTTATGATATTCATGCAATCAGAAATTGCAAATTTGACTGGGAATGCTATACTTTTACATGAGCATGACTCAAATAATGACAAACCTTTTCTCTATTTAGATCCGCCATTTAAAAGTTTTCATTTTAGATTAAAATTGTTATGTACAGGGTTACCCAGAAAAGACTGGACTGTAAAGACAACTGGAAACTCTTAAATTACGACAAACCTACGGATTCATTAAGTTTTCAGCCTGGAATGATTATACTCTTTAATATGGATTATTTAATGATTTGCCAAAGAAATAAACAAGTTAGCTGCTAGTTGCAAGAAATCTAAAATTGTATGGAAGAGGCAATATAAATTCTGTACAGTCGTCTCTAGAGTCTCATTCTGTTTGGGTAACCCTGTATTTCAATTTTAAGCAGTAAGAGAAAGTTGTGTAAGGATGAGACTCCAGAATTCTAAAAAGACTTTAATCTTTAAAGACGTAAAAGCTAACGAAATTCCATATACAGACTCAAAATATAAATCGATATTTGGTTTTTGAAAATGTAATTTAAGCATTAATGTTTTATTTAGTGCCAGTGCCACTTCAACGCGTCTTAAAATCATCAGATATGTTTCGGAATATTTTTATAAATATTTGATATTTTTTTTTCTAAATACTTCAGCAATAACTTATTGTAGATATACATTACATATACCACACAAAGAACATTGTTGATTGGTTTGATTTAATCTTACAAACGTCAAAACGGCTGAGCTAATCGAGCCAAAACATTTAGTGGAAGTCACGTGGTACCGAATTTTGAAAAGTCCTAAAAAAATGAAAAATTCTGCGTTTTGTTTTAACTTATACAAGAAAAAAGCTGGAAGGTAAAATTACTTCAAAAAAAAACACTCTGGAAACCATTGGGTTTGTAATTATTATCAAATCTTATCAGCTAAGAAACATAATTTTGAGCTAGTTTGGGAGTTTTGAGGTAAAAGTATTAAAAGAGGGTTAACTGTTGATAAACTTTAAACAGAAAATCAATGGAAACTTTTTATGACGCCCCCCAAATAATCATTCCAATAGTTAACTTTCATATCCTGAGGTAAAATTTTACCTCTTATAACAACAAGGATTGAGCTGTTTTAAATACTAATTTTTTAACAATAAAATTTTCAAGTCGGGTCAATACAGTACAGTGGTCTTATTGGTAAGTGCTCAGTTAACATCAAATTATTTACGTGATGTTATGGATATTATATTAACTGATTTAATTAAAGCGTCTAATATTCTTAAATTGTAAATAATAGGCGAGTTTGAGTACGAAACCACATACAGTATTGTACATAATATTACCTGTACTGCTGTACTTTACATAATATTACCTGTACTGCTGTATTGTACATAATATTACCTGTACTGCTGTATTGTACATAACATTACCTGTACTGCTGTATTGTACATAATATTACCTGTACTGCTGTATTGTACATAATATAACCTGTACTGCTGTATTGTACATAATATTACCTGTACTGCTGTATTGTACATAATATTACCTGTACTGCTGTATTGCTGGTTCTATGGCCTGTAAATTGAATCTGAGAATATGAGTTGGTTTCAGGTTTATATCTCTTCTTACTCCGGGTCCGAGGTTTAACAGGGAAACCACGGCTCATGAGTTATACCAAGAGAAATCGACTCTTCTCCGACATTCATTCTCCAGATACGTCATTCATATCAGCGCGCATTCACCATAACACGTTAATTGGAAATACCAATATTTCATCGTAAAAAAGAAAATTTTCAAAATCCTAAATCAAAACCTAAAATCTGACGGCTACTTTATCTTATATCCAAGATATATTATATGCAGGGTGTTCCTCCCCCAAAAAGCAGTCTACGATAGTTTTACATTTTCTAAATATAAATAATATTTCCGATCGATGAATGGACCCAAATTAGAAGTTTGGCTTGGTTGAAAATTGATATTGAGTCTAAAAGTGAAAGAAAACCCGTCTTTTTATTTGCTTTCACATTTATTTATTGAAATGTAAGAATAACATACACCAAATATATTAAAATATATAACAATTTGACATAAATAAATTTGCTTCCCCTTATATACATTATTATACATTTCGCAGCGATTGTTCTTATACCTAGTTTCCATCGAATTCAATAATTTTATTCCTTAAGTTTGGGGGTATATAACCCTAGGTTTTTAGATTTTTTTCTCAATTAAAACCCTTATGAAATCACATAACAGTGACACAAACAAAGTCCATCGATCAGAAATATTTTTCAAATTTCGAAAATGTCCAAAAAAATGTAAAAAAATCTAATTATCATAACTCTAGTATCTAAATAATCTTTTTTTGAGATACCATTAATCATTATGTAATTCAAGGGCGGCTATAGGATTTAAGATTGGGGGCGGGGCGTCTTACCCCTAAAAAAATTACACTTAACCCTACAAAAATTACAATTTGTTTATATTACAGGGTAGGCAAATGTCTTCTTTTACATTTATTTTTGAATATTTCGTTTAAAAATGTTATTACAAAACTGTAAAAATAATCACACAATAGCGGATTCTGGTTTTTTGATATCTCCATTTTTATCTTTCTTGCTTTGCATCATTGACGTCAAATGTTGGCTAATTTTGAAAAAAGAAAATCCATTTATTTATCAAAAAAAGGAATAATCATTTTTTATTTCCTGAAAGTAAATAAGGGAATTTTTGTTAAAATAAAAAAAATTAAAAATATCATCCTTTCATCCAATCTACAATAATTTAGCTTTTTTTGCCAGCTTGAATTATAGGCATTTAAAACACTGATGTCCGAAATTAAAACAAGCCTCTTTGGGTGCATCGCCATTCTTTCTAGGTTGACCAACCTGTCAGTGGTAATAGATGACCTGTTTAATCAGAGCATTAAGCAATATTTGCATCACAAAGATTCAGTAAAAACTTGATACGTTATATGCCGAGTACAGCATAGCGGAAAACTTTGGTTATCATGGATGTATTTTATGTTTTTCATGCGCTTTTTAATTTTAAGCAGCATTTACAAAAAGCATTTTTCGATGAAATTAAAACTGACTATAGCAAATGGCTATTTGTGGCCGAAAAACCAGTTATACCAGTGATTTTTCAATTTTTTCAAAATGTGTCGATATGGGTATTAAAAAATCTGCCTTGCAAAGCCTAACTCTACGCATTAGCGATTGTCAATCTTAATTTTAGCGAAAAAGTCTTTTGTAAATGTTTCTTAAAATTAAAAAATTATTAGTAATTACTACTTGAAATGATTCTTCTCTAATCTGTGAAATATCTTTCACCCTAAATAAATATGTTTATTTTTACAATGTTGTCACTTTCAAGTAAACTGTCATACATGAATAAAAATTACAGTTTAAATGAGAAATGCCTTTGTAAAAAACCAGGGGGGGGGGTAATGGACTGCCCCCCTGAAACCGCCTATGTTATGTATATTATATATATGTATATAAGTTGCATGATTTCTTTTACATTAGTATTTACATAGGAATGTTTCATTAACGATCTACAGGAATGTTCAGAGCTTGATTTAAAAAAAAAGTTGATTCGCTTGAATGATGTCAAAGACCGTCCTTCATTTTAATCGCATTTGTTTTCGCATACGATCTTATCTTTTGAATGATTGTATCCTCTATCATTCACAAAATTACAAAGTTTCAATAGAATACAATCTAAGAACTTCAATTTTTTATACCAAATCTGTAATTTGTAATAGGATAGGGCCAGTGTGCATGGCAAGTTTCCAGACAAAGCTGGGTACACAGACTTGTATTAAATATAAACTGAGAAGAGACCCTATATACATTCCTACTGCTAATTAATCGTATACAAATAGTTAATGCATTGTATTACTGTATAAATACAGTTTATTTATATTTCTGGCTTGCATGATATCAAGCAATACAGGTGTATGTTTACAGGGTGATCCAGGAAAATTTGACATTTAGAGGAATTTTATGTCTTGTGTCACAATTTTTTATCATTCCAGAGGTAGTTCCTTCCATAAACTTCATTGGTTGACAACTTGACGTCTCCTATATTGGTCGCCAAATGTACGGATAAATATCTATCTATCAGATAAGAATTTAGCATGAGACATCTAGCGGCCAACATATCGTCCCCCAAAGTACGTGAAATACACGACCACTTTCTATGGAGAGAACGGGCTCAGTAAAATTTGTGCTTAAGGCAGAAACCCAAATTAAATCTTCCGAGTTCGGAATTAAACTCGTATACTATAGTGTCACCGAGAGTGCACTCAAGAAGTAAATCAACTAATTATATGCAGTTTGAATAGTTCTCACGATTCATTAAATTAGACCTCAAACATTTCTTAAAAAATAATTTAAGTTTAACGTTCCATGTGTTGAAAACATACAGACAGGGTGGCGTTATCTTTTTAACATAATCGTCGTTTGTGAATTAAACATATTTTAAGGTTTTTATATATTTTTGTTTCGATTTTAAACTAGTTTAGTATAAATATGCTTTGAAGAGAGTAATGCATAGTTGAAATAATCCTTTTTATTTTATCAGCGAAAAATGTTGAGGGAAGAAATAGAAAGATGAACTTAAGCGACCATTTCAACAGGAATTGAAATTGTCAAAATTTGTGGTAAAGGTTTCATCCTCTTCTTATAAAATGCTGGACAGAAGTAATGTGGATATGAAGGGCTGGTGTGTAGAAGATTTCCTATACGTCCGTTTTATTTATAGCTATTGGGATAAAGGAACAGAATTTCTTTTATAAAAAGAATTGAAGAAAAATGAAGATCGGAACAATTCCTGGATATAAATTGGAAATCCAGTTTCAGAGATCACCTTGTTAAACTTGATGGGTTCTAGGAGAGGGCTCAGAGGATACTGATAATAGAGTTATCAGAAATATTCCAGGAGGGGGCTCAGAGGATACTGATAATAGTTATCAGATATATTCCAGGAAGGGGCTCAGAGGATTGAAATAGAGTTCCCATTAAAATTCCAGGGGTGGGCTCATAGAACAGAGGCGGATAAAGGGGAGGCGGCAAGACCTTCGCATCCCCCTGAGATCTCAGAATAGCTACTCAATAGCACTAAAGGGGAAAAAACCTAGTGCAACAGGAAATTATCGATCTTTAAAAATATTTTCGCCAGCGGGACCTTTTTTCCTAATTTTTAGTTCCGAAATAAATCTAGCGCCCCACGCACTTGAATCCTGTATCAGCCCCTGTCAGAGAATACAGATAATAGAGTCAGGGGTCTCAGAGGATACATAGAATAGAGTTCCCAGAAATATTCCAGGAGGGAATCATACAAAAAATATAGTTCACATAAATTTCAGGAGGGTGCTCAGAGGATACAGAGAATAGAGCTCCCAGAAATATTCCAGGAGGGGCTCAGAGGATACAAATAATAGAGTTCCCAGATATATTCTAGGAAAGGCTCAGAGGATATAGATTATCGAGTCCCCAGAAATATTACAAAGTCTCCAGAAATATCGTTATGCTTAAGGTAAATTAAACAAAGGTAGACCATGATTTAGAAAACTGAAGGTTTCCTAAAAAATTCATAATCACTGAAATGAACGATTTACATTTAGGTCATTCCCATTTTAAAACGCATGCCTCTAACAACAAAACAATGCATCAAAATAATGATAAAAATACTTTATTTGGTATTTAGGGTAACACAAATTTATTATTTGTTTACAAAAATATCAAAACAATTTTCAGAGATGAGAAAAGAACTAGTTCAGAAGTCTACGTGACTAAATGCAATTTAGAAAACTGTAACAGTGCCATTTTTGTAGCTCCTTTAGTATCTTCACCATGCAAATACCCAAAATACAATACAAATAAAATACTAAAAATGAACGAATTGTTTTGGATCCTGAATTTGAATTTGCTGCATATGCTGCCGTTTCAGACTCGTTTTAACAGTTTTCATTGGCTCAAAACTTTATATTAAACAAAAATATTTTCATTGGCTCAAAACTTTATATTAAACAAAAATATTTTCATTGACTCAAAACTTTATATTAAACAAAAATATTTTCATTGGCTCAAACTTTATATTAAACAAAAATATTTTCACTGGCTCAAACTTTATATTAAACAAAAATATTTTCATTGGCTCAAAACTTTATATTAAACAAAAATATGCAACTTCGAAATTGAATATAATTTACAAAATAAGGTCGTTTCCTTGAATTTTAGTAAACATATTAATATTGGATATATTTCTTAAACATATTCAACATAAAGATGAACCGAAAATCAGTTTGGGAGGGGTTCCTGTGGGTATTTTTCCGTGTTGATCTAGTTTGTTTCTTAACTTCGTTCTCACTTCAGAAGTAGTATCTTCGATCGTTGAAATACCTAAATCAGAATCAGAATCAGAATCAGAATCAGAATCAGAATCAGAATCAGAATCAGAATCAGAATCAGAATCAGAATCAAAAACAAAATCAAAACCCAGGTCTCTGGAAACACATTTCTGACTTTCAGGGACAAGATTGATTGTGATATTAGAATAAAACTAAGCTTTTTTTGTGTATTTCTAAACAGTGGAACAACAATCCTTTTTTTAAACTTCAAAATCAAATGAAATTGCATCACATTGCAAAACAATTTCACTAGGGTTAATCTCATTGAACAAACCAATAATTATTACAACCTTCTTGTATTAAATCATATTATGAAAAGGTTTCTGTTAACAGTTTATTTTCATCAATATTGCCAGTCTCGAATTAAACTTGAGTGTGAAACTTATAAGTGAGACAAGAAAAGATTAGACAATTCCAAGAGTTTAGAGAAATGTTAAAGATATGTTTCTTACAACAGATAAAAATTATTTAAATTTGCATAAATCTTATTAGTTCTCATATTATGTGTACTCTAAACTGAGAAATTCAGAAATTAGCAAAACGTTTAGATTCATAACTCTTTCGCCGCGACTAACCTCTGGAAGATAAACTGGAACAGATCGTCGTATGAAAACCTTTCGTAATCATCGTAATCTTCGTAATCATCATCATCGTCGTCGTCGTCTCCGCAATCCCCACAACAGTCCTCACAGTAGTGCTAAAATAGATCAACTGTTATTATTCCAGATTCAGAACACCAACTTTTCCCCTTATTGCACCGTTTTCAGTCAAAATATTTGGCATGCTTTCTATTCAATATTGTGCATTAATCGCCATTTTTAATTTGTGAATAAAGACGATTTTGCGTATGAAAAATTTCCCGCATTTTTGAGAACCTTTGGAAACCCCAATTTCGACCTAAAATTAGAAAACTCATTTCACTTTTTATATTCTTTTTTAACTTTAATAATTTATTTTAATTAAATTTTACAATATTTTTAAATTTCAATATGATTTCACTTTTTATATTAAGAAACCAACCATAAGAAAACACTTTTATACTTGAGAGCAGAACCTTTTATATTTTTAATAAATTAGGTTTGATAATATATATACTTTATACATTAACGTAAAAGGGGAAACTACATTATCGAAAATGTTCATTTCTTTTTTGCAACAGCAAAATAAAAATTACGTGGCTAATTGGAAGAGAAAATAATTTTTAAAAAATCTAAAAATCAAAACTCATAAAATAGTTAACGAACAAAATAACATGATCATAAGATCGATTCTTCCATGTTTAAAATTTAACTGATTATTTTAGTTTCTCTACAAAAGTGACTTGCCCATTTCTAATGCAGGAAATCAAAAACAAAATTATTAGAATTAAATAATTTTAAACCTAGAAAACAATATTTTCCACATTATTGATCAAATGAACGTTACAAAGGTACCGTTGTGAATCGGAATTGTCACTTAAAATTACGTTACATTATCTTTTTTTAGCGTCTTCCTGTTATTTATTTACTTATATAATTTAGCTCCTTGGATCAGGGTAGCTAAATTATTAAAGGCTCTAGAATTAGAATTTAAGATTAAGAATTTGACCCTATTATAGGTATATCTGACCCTATTAATGGTATATTTGACCCTATTAAAGGTATATTTCACCCTTTTAAGATATATTCGACCCTATCAGAGGTATATTTGACCCTACTAAAGGTATATTTGACCCTATTAAGGATATATTCGACCCTATTAAAGGTATATTTCATTGAACAAACCAATAATTATTACAACCTTCTTGTATTAAATCATATTATGAAAAGGTTTCTGTTAACAGTTTATTTTCATCAATATTGCCAGTCTCGAATTAAACTTGAGTGTGAAACTTATAAGTGAGACAAGATTAGACAATTCCAAGAGTTTAGAGAAATGTTAAAGATATGTTTCTTACAACAGATAAAAATTATTTAAATTTGCATAAATCTTATTAGTTCTCATATTATGTGTACTCTAAACTGAGAAATTCAGAAATTAGCAAAACGTTTAGATTCATAACTCTTTCGCCGCGACTAACCTCTGGAAGATAAACTGGAACAGATCGTCGTATGAAAACCTTTCGTAATCATCGTAATCTTCGTAATCATCATCATCGTCGTCGTCGTCTCCGCAATCCCCACAACAGTCCTCACAGTAGTGCTAAAATAGATCAACTGTTATTATTCCAGATTCAGAACACCAACTTTTCCCCTTATTGCACCGTTTTCAGTCAAAATATTTGGCATGCTTTCTATTCAATATTGTGCATTAATCGCCATTTTTAATTTGTGAATAAAGACGATTTTGCGTATGAAAAATTTCCCGCATTTTTGAGAACCTTTGGAAACCCCAATTTCGACCTAAAATTAGAAAACTCATTTCACTTTTTATATTCTTTTTTAACTTTAATAATTTATTTTAATTAAATTTTACAATATTTTTAAATTTCAATATGATTTCACTTTTTATATTAAGAAACCAACCATAAGAAAACACTTTTATACTTGAGAGCAGAACCTTTTATATTTTTAATAAATTAGGTTTGATAATATATATACTTTATACATTAACGTAAAAGGGGAAACTACATTATCGAAAATGTTCATTTCTTTTTTGCAACAGCAAAATAAAAATTACGTGGCTAATTGGAAGAGAAAATAATTTTTAAAAAATCTAAAAATCAAAACTCATAAAATAGTTAACGAACAAAATAACATGATCATAAGATCGATTCTTCCATGTTTAAAATTTAACTGATTATTTTAGTTTCTCTACAAAAGTGACTTGCCCATTTCTAATGCAGGAAATCAAAAACAAAATTATTAGAATTAAATAATTTTAAACCTAGAAAACAATATTTTCCACATTATTGATCAAATGAACGTTACAAAGGTACCGTTGTGAATCGGAATTGTCACTTAAAATTACGTTACATTATCTTTTTTTAGCGTCTTCCTGTTATTTATTTACTTATATAATTTAGCTCCTTGGATCAGGGTAGCTAAATTATTAAAGGCTCTAGAATTAGAATTTAAGATTAAGAATTTGACCCTATTATAGGTATATCTGACCCTATTAATGGTATATTTGACCCTATTAAAGGTATATTTCACCCTTTTAAGATATATTCGACCCTATCAGAGGTATATTTGACCCTACTAAAGGTATATTTGACCCTATTAAGGATATATTCGACCCTATTAAAGGTATATTCGACCCTATTAAAGGTATATTTGACCCTATTAAGGATATATTTGACCCTATTAAGGGCATATTTGACCTTATTAAAGGTATATTTGACCCTATTAAAGGTATATCTGACCCTATTTGTATAATTAACCCTTTAAAGGTATATTCGACCCTATTAAAGGTATATTTGACCCTATTAAAGGTTTATTTGACCCTATTTAGGATATATTGGACCCTATTAAAGGTATATTTGATCCTATTTAAGAAATATTTGACCCTATAAAAGGTATATTTGACCCTTTTAAGGTATATTTGACCCTATTAAAGGTATATTTGACCCTATTAAAGGAATATTTGACCTTAAAAAAGGTATACCTGACCATATTAAAGGTATATTTAATCATATTAAAGGTATATTTGATCCTTTAAGAAATATTTGACCCTATAAAAGGTATATTTGACCCTTTTAAGGTATATTTGACCCTATTAAAGGTATATTTGACCCTATTAAAGGAATATTTGACCCTATTTAAGGTATTTTTGACCCTATTAAAGGTATTTTTGACCCTCTTAAAGCTTACCTGGTTGTATCCCCTCAACTTCCTATCATGCAGTCTTCTCCTAAACAATGAAATATTTGAACTTTTGACTTATATTGAAAAGTTCTGAAAATAATAAATGTGTAACTCATTTTGATTAAAAAATATTTATGATTGAGATAAACGATCGATACATGAAATCATTGATCTAACAGGAGCCATTTTATCATTTTGTTGTCAGTATTTACCCAGGCGATAAACGTTATTAATGATAGAAAACATTGATAGTTCAGGAGTAGTAGACCTTAAATTTGTTTACCCTTTAAAGATCTTAATGATTAAGAATGATAGACTTTTCTTTTCTTCTCAACACAACATTGTTTGCAAGCAATTTTATAATTAAGAAAAATCATTTTTTTCTTTACATTGGAATTTTTGAAATTTGAGAAATGTTTGTTAAAGACCGATAAAGATGAGGGACTGAACTCGGGGAACCCATAGTCATATATCCGCCTATACAATATACATTCAATTTATGAAATAAATTGTTCGGGGAAGGTATAGCCATTCAAATGATTTGTCACAGATATAAAACAAAATGTTCACACTTTGATCTCATCAGGAATCATAAAACTTGTTTTCCCGACCTTTCCGGATCTGAGAGAACGTGGTAGGCCTGGGCGATCTCCTTCATCTTCTTCTCTAACTTCTAAAATGTAAAATACATGTTAATAATGTTGACGTTGTTGCAACATTTAACAAAAAAAAAACGCATTTTGTTGTCAAAAAAAAAAATGAATGCCATTCCATGATGCTATTGTTATTATCGATTTATATTTTGAAGACAAAGTGGAAGGTAAAGAAGTTTACCTGAATCCGGATTAAAATAGTGATCCGGATCCAGGGAGCTGAATAAGTACGGATCCGGATCATATATCTAACCTGTTTCTCCTCGGCTGTAGCTCCTGAATTCTTGTCCGGATGGCATATTTTAGCCTAAAATACAACCACAGGGATAGATATCAACAAGATGTAAAAACGATCTATACCTTTAGAAAGATGGTGCTCTTAAAGTTATGTTCTGGCTTATTTAATGATTTGCGACGAAATAAACAAGTCTCTGAAGTCTCACCCTTTGTGGAGGGGGGGGGGGATTTGAAATAAATATCCTTGTGCAAACTAAATAAAATGCGTCAACACAATTTAATATCAATCTTATAAAAAGAAAGTGTGTGAAAGAGAATAGAATAAAAACAACGAAAAAGGGAAAAATAAAAAATCTCTTTTATTTATCTGTAACTTTTAGAATGAAAAGAGGTACAGGGTGTTCCATTTAACAGGGGAAATTATACGACATAAGGTTTGTTTTAGATATCGAATTGTCTAATAAATGTATTTTACAAATAGAATGAAATATTAGATAATTAGGAATTATTGTTTCTTTAAATATTATAAAGTAAAATCTAGAATGATTCCGCCCCAGGGGGCGGAAACGTCATGTGTGTGTGTCTGTACCAAAAGAGTGTGTGTCAGTTTACTGTACCAAAGGTTTGTACTGTAGGTTTATACAGTACGTAAGAATCTCGGGATTTGTACAGTCTAGGAGAGTACATTTGTTTATTGTTAATTGTTTAGTTAGACATATGTTTAATATACATGTAATATATTATTTACATATTTAAGTGAACACTATAAAGCCAAATTTTCATGCAAAGAATATAATTCTATTAAAGTTTACAATAAACTACTCGTTATTCAAATTTAATTATAATCGACGACATTGTTCTACAATTTCCTTGACTGTAGTCATGTTGTGTGTCTGTACCAGAAGAGAGTGTGTCAGTTTACTGTACTGGTCTGCAAAGCAGTGCGACTGGCTTTCTCTTGCCGGACCAGCGCCATTTCCTTTCCCTTTATTCCTGTTCCCTGTTCCGCCCATTTTGAAGGTACAAAAATGACAGACCACAATTTGGAAATCTCTTGACTGCGAGTTTCATCATTATTTCTATTATTATTAGAAGACAACCCAGCATTCGGAGAAATAGGAGTCGGTGCTCCTAGACGCCGAAACGTATCCATGGGTTCCGCGGACTGCGGTTCCTAAGGGATAAGACTTACTACATGCGAGCAGCCTAAGACAGCTCCATTTTTCAATTGGAATACATTTAACATTGCGATCATGAAAAAATACCACACGTATCACAGTCCAACCTTAATTTCAATTTTTTTGTGACACCCTGTATAAAAGTGAATGTTTTCCCTTGTTTTCTGTGACACCCAGTATAGACACCCAGAGACATGCAAAACTAAGAAAAAAGATAAACCAGAAAGAACAATCAGCAACTGTTAAGTCAACAAATTCATCCTCATAATAACTCTATATGAGTTCCTGAGGATTAATCAACAATAAACAATAAAAAATAAATTATAAGATACCTGTTTGTAGAACTCCTTTTTAAGGTCCTTACTGGATATATCCTGAGACACACCTAGAACCTGACACACAAAGAATATTATGTTTTTAATTATATTGGATTAGAGTCAAAAGGCGCAAAAAGTACATTTATAAAACATTATTTTAATTTTGAGGAAATAAAAAAGCAGATTTGGAGAAAAACAAAAATTGGCTTGAACTTTATTCATAATTTTTGGCACATTTTGGTAATTTGTTTTCTCCGATAGAGCAACACAAACCCCTTATAAAATATGTTGCAGAAAAATCAAAAATGATTTATCCTTTAATCTCTCCACTTTGTATAAAAAAATTCAAACCTCATAGAAGTTGTTCGAATCCTCATTCTTTCTCGACTGCCGCTGTCTTTGATCTCGTCTTTCCTTCTGCTCCTTGCGTCTTTCCTGCTCTTTCTGTCGTCTTTCCAGCTCTTTCTGCCGTCTTTCCGCCTCCGCACTCTTCTTCTTTTCCTCCTTCTCCTTCTCCCTCTCCTCGTGCTTCTCCTGCTTCTGCTGCACTTTTCGTTTCCTGTTTACCTTGTCGATATTGTACTGGTTGATCTTAGAGTTCGGCAGGATTTTATCAACTGCCAAGAAATCCTTAAATAGTTTGATAAATCTACTTGCAGTCGGAGAGAAGGATCCATGCGGATTATGATTATGATCCGTCCTTTTAAAATTGACTTGAAATCAGATTATTTGAATCCACATCTAGCTTAAAGAGATGTTCGTGAATTTCTTAAATAAAGTAAATTTTCCTTATTTTTGTCTTCGTTTTTAGTGCTACAGCAATACTAATGTCACAACGTTGGGAACCACTCAGTTTTCAAACAAAATATCTAGGAATCTTTTATTTAGACTAAGTGTTTGCGAAAATAATAGGGGAGTAAATACTGATAAAGCCTTCATTCCCCTTAATCCTAATACGAGACCCTCAAGGGGGGGAGGGGGCAATGTAGTTGAAGTGTCTTTTACCTGTAGAGCTAGATCATATTCAGACCATTCCAAGTACACCAGACCTCTCAGTTGCAGTAGCTGAAAACAAGGATAAAAATTTATTTCAGCATACCACCCCCCCCCCTTGCACAGAAATTCGTAAAAATAAAGGAGTATAACATTTTTAACTTTTCAAGAATTTCGGCTAGATTACCCTCTGGTAAGAAATATCGACAAGGCTAAAAATTTATTTCAGCACACCACTCCAACCCGCCCGCCCCTCCCCCGCACATGAATTTGTCAAAATACAGGAATATAACATTTTTAACTTTTTAAGAATTTCGGCTAGATTACCCTCTAGTATTGTGTGTGTGGCGGGGAGGGGGAGTGAGGAGTCTTGCCCCCATTTGCAAATTGTTTAGGTTTATGTTAAAAAGAATAGCATGAAGGCAAGAATAGGACAGGTTATCCAATAAGGAACTATAATGGTTCTATTCAACTGTACGTACATGTTTCGGTAATGGTTAACAAGTTATATTCATTACAGAAGACAAATTTAATCTTCAGATGGTTATATTAAAAGGGTTTCAGAATGTATATTAAGTCTCATTCTTCTTCTTTGGCAACCATGTGAATTTTTATAAATTTTCAAAGGGGGGGGGGGCACAAAACGTATTACTCTTCGGAAAATTTAAACAGTGGTTAAACATAACTTAGAATTGTCGTAGGAGGCTGATTTTTTGCATGCAAACTCAGAATTATGTATATTACGTGCATTTTTTGGTTTTGAAGGAATCTGAGCAAAAGTGCGTGCGCGCGCGCGTTTTTTGTGAAAAAATGCGA
>NW_019396834.1:23617-24988 GCF_000591075.1 Eurytemora carolleeae | reverse complement strand
CCAAAAAATTGGAAGATTTGAACCAAAAATGAAGGCAAGGCCCCCCCCCCCCTACATCAAATGTGCCAACTCCACCATCCCCTTTAGCTTTTAAACCTACCTTTATATCTTTGGGACTTATTTGTAAAGCGCTGGTTAAATCCAGTACAGCAGAACTATAGTCGTTTAGTTTAGAGAACACCGTACTCCTGGACAAATATCAGGTTTAAGTCAGTAGAACTATAGTTTTTTAGTTTAGAGAACACTGTACTCCTGGACAAATATCAGGTTAAAGTACAACAGAACTATAGTCGTTTAGTTTAGAGAACACTGTACTCCTGGACAAATATCAGGTTAAAGTACAGCAGAACTGTTGTTATGAAGGTTATGATAATTAATTAAAAGGTACAAAATGTCAGCTCCCAGATCAGACAAATACCCCCACACTTGAATCCCGAAATGAATTTACAAATTCCGGACCAAAATAAGGTTTTTTATTTTACAATGACCTATTTTAAGATAATGGTCACATTTAACGAATGACTTCAACTTTAAGATATTCGAAATGATTGCTCTCACCTTTGCTTAAATATCTCGAGTTTGTACTTTGAATTCTCCTCTCCTGGAATGGGATTTAAAACTTAGAAATTAAGACGTATAAAAACAACCTTAAACTTGTTAAAAAAGAATTTCTGACATTTTCTAGGGCAATAACTCATGATGTCAAATGTTATAGCATATTTTAATTGTAAAAAAAACTAAAATAATTTCGCGAAAAATTTTAACTTTTTTACTTCTTTATCTTACAAATAATTAATGCATCAAACTTAATATTTTAAGAAGTAGACCGTTGATATTTTATCAATACAAAATAAAAAGGAAAAAATCCATGAACATTTAATAGACCCCATTGTCTTGTCTAATGTTTTTTTAAAATATCTATGTCGTCTTTAATATCCTGCCTAAAGCTAGCCCATCTGAAAAGCAACTAATAGCCTCAGAAAATTCTTTTGATTTCAGATGCTTTATCCCATTCTGTAGACAGCTGTGCATACTAGCAACCTGAACATTGTATAGAAGTTTACAAGTTTCAGGGTGGCCAAAACTTTTTTGAAAAAATCCGTACAAAAATCCGTACATTTTCAGAGGAAATCCGTACAATCCGTACAATTTTTGAAAAAAAAATCCGTACAATCCGTACATTTTTTTAAACAAATCCATACATTTTTTTAAAAATCCGTACAATTTTCGAAAAAATCCGTACAATCAGTACAATTTTCGAAAAAAAATCCCTGCAATGAGTACATTTAAGAAAAATAAAACCATTTTTGAAAATATTATTCAACACTGTCTCACACCCTCCCATTCCCCACCACCTCTTTCTCCCCCCCC
>NW_019396834.1:4590-23072 GCF_000591075.1 Eurytemora carolleeae | reverse complement strand
TTTTTTTTGAAATTTTCATGAAAAACTTGCTGAAATGAGTGAAAATTAAAACAAAAACGGTGTATTTCCAGGATAAAAATCCGTACAATCCGTACAATTTGAAGAAAAAAAATCCGTACAATCCGTACAATTTTAGGGTTACAAAATAAAAAATCCGTACAATCCGTACATTTTGGCCACCATGAAGTTTAGTTTGTATATAAAGCTTTTTTTATAGATACAAAGTGAATTTAGGTTACAACTAGATACTCAAACTTCAAATGCTCGATAAGACATTTTCCCAAAGTTACATAATTCTGAATTAGATTTTGTTAAGACGATATTTTGGTTTGCTTTAAAACAATTTCTGGGTCTAGGTGCCTAGAACTTCAATCTCTGCGGCCAAAAACGTTTAAGGATTTTGGAATTTCAGGCAAATGCAAACTGGTGTGCCTTAAATCTTGTCTAAAATGAAAAAGCTTTCCATCTCAATAGTCAATGAAGATTTACCTTTTCATGCCAGTTCTCAGCTTGCTTCAGCTCACGCTTAGCTTCACCAAACCCAGATAGAGCACGGTTTAGATCATTTTCATAAAAGTTAATTAGACCTGAAGGAAATAATTATGGTTATTCTTTGTGAATTCAGCCTTTTTTTGGACATCATGAAAATCTGTCATGAATTTTCTAATTTCTTGAAATATTGCCTTTTGTGAGATAACATTAAATGATTGAATCCAAAACCTCTGGTTATTTCGTTATCTCCTCCTAAAGGTCCGGTCTCAAGGCAATTTTCGGCTCGACCTTGCATACTCGAATTGCACAGAACTGTTAATTAAGATATCAAGATAATTTCAAAGCGATTTTTAACTAGTTGTTTTACATATTTTCCAGTTTTTTGCGTATATTTTGCAAAATATTATTTCGATGTTTAATTATTGTGATTGTGCTTTAAATCAAAAGGAGTCAACTTTTTGTAAAACCTTTTTTAAACATTTTTTCTTTTCCCTTTAAACATTAAAAAACAAAAATTGAAACGCAGTGTACAGTGAATCTATAAAGAAAAGTTATGCGAATATTAGAGGATGGACTCGTAAAAAAAATAGAAGCTAAAAATAAAAATACAATTTTGATCATATACTATGTAAACTAGTAAAACATTAGTTTCCTTTAGAATATTTCTGGCCAAATAAAGGATGCGGGGTCGGGCAGAAGGTTGCCTCGAGGCCGTAACTTTAGGAGAACATAACTCAGTGACCAGAGGTCACAGAAGTCTGAAATTTTGTATTTCAGGTTTTTAAATTAAATAGATTTAGAAAATACATTCATTAGATCTAGAGGAAACATTAATTAGATCTAGAGCAAACATTAATTAGATCTAGGGCAAACATTAATTATTGGAAACATTAATAGATCTAGAGGAAATATAAATTAGATCTAGAGTAAAAATTAATTAGATGTAGAGTAAAAATTAATTAGATCTAGAGGAAAAATTAGATCTAATGGAAAAATTAATTAGATCTAGAGGAACCATTTGTTATATTTAGAGACTAGATGAACAATTTATTAGATCTAGAGAAACATTAATTAGATCTATAGTAAACATTAATTATATCTAGAGAGAACATTGAAATTAGATCTAGAGAACATTGAAATTAGATCTAGAGAAAATATTTATTAGATCTAGAGTAAACATTAATTATATCTTTAGGAAACATTATTTAGATCTAGATGAAACGTTAAATAGATCTATAGGAAACATTGATTAGATCTAAAGAATAATTATATCTAGATTCTAGAATAAACATTAATTAGATCTAAAGTAAACATTAATTAGATCTACTAGAGAAACTATTTATGAGATCTAGAGGAAACATTAATTAGATCTAGAGGAAACATTAATTAGATCTAGAGGAAATATTAATTAGATCTAGAGTAAACATTAAATAAATCTAGAGGAAACATTGATTAGATCTAGAGAATAATTAGATCTAGGTTCAAGAATAAACATTAATTAGATCTAAAGTAAACATTAATTAGATCTAGAGGAGACATTAATTAGATCTAGAGAAAATATTAATTAGATCTAGAAGAAGCCATAATTAGATCTAGAAGAAGCATCAATTAGATCCTGAGGAAGCGATAATTAGATCTATGCAGAGGAAACATTAATCGGTTAAAATCTTAATTTAAATTAAATTTTTTTCCTTACCTTGCGCAAAATAGAACCAGCAAGTTTTTATAGAAGAATCCTAAGAATCAACTTATTGAAAAAAAGAAACCTTAGTGCTTTTTAATTTACTTTTTAGGTCAGGCGACCCGGGCCGAACTACTTCCCATTTATTCGTTACTTTAACCTTTGAATTTAACACAACATATTTTACCTTAAAAACTTTTTAAACAGTTTTCCCGACGTTTTCAATAATATCTGGACTTTATTATGAGATTCTTTCTTTATAAACCAAAATACACATCTTGAATCTAGATGGCTGCAGAGCTCATCCCAGAAAATGTATTGCCCTCCCTCTAAAATTAAATTTTTTCCTTTTTTTGACACGCTGAAAGTGGACAAAAAGGAAAGAAATGTGGGTTAGATCAAATTTTAGATCTGTAGCTCATGAATTCCAATGAATTGTTCCTTAGTATCCAGTTTCTTGAGTTCTTCTAGAGCACTAGCAGTCTTCTTCTGTAAGGCGAGCATAGCGGCCTTGTACACCCGGAACTCAGCGCTCTGATAGCAGATCTTCAGGGCCTAGCCAAACCATTTTCTTATTCGTCAAAAAGAGGTTTGCTTTTGATTTTAAATTTTCAGTCCTCGATTAACATAGATTTTTTAGCCTAAATCTCATGATTGATATTTAGAGAATTTTGATGAAGCATATATTATGTGGGGAGGGGTAGGGGGGTAAAGATATTTATTATTAAAACTCAAAAAATATTATGCCTAATCGTCAGTATTGAAATAAGGTATGTCAATTGTGCTTTATTTATGAATTAAAAATGTTCCTTATCCGCATAAACTTCAGCTGAATCATATTCATCTGCTTCAGCCAATCTTAGGAATTCCTTAATATACAAAATATATTTAGATATAGTAAGGGATCTGTTACATTTGAAGGGTATATTTTGGTATAGTTGATTTCGTGTACTGCATTTCAAATACAGAAATAATAAAGAATTAACTTAAATTTTCCTTAAGACTTGCGTAAAATATTATACCTGGCGATATTTAGAGATTGTTTGCATTTTTTTCTGATATCCGGCAACTTCTTTTGGATCTGAGAGGACACACACTGGTCAATTAAAGATACTACTAAGGAAGCAGTGCAAATAAATAATTGAAATTTCATACTTTATGTTAACATTTTATCGTTTCCTATGTAAACTCTTGTATTGTGGGTATCAAGAATCGAGATCACTGCTTGACTTTTTCTTAATCTGCAATTATTTAATCTTTATATGATATCCCCCATGATAATCGAACCATAGATCGAGGAATAACTGAAATGAAGACATCGATCCTCAAATTTTAAGTGCCCGCACTTGATATCGAGATTAAGCTATCAAAATTATGAGTATTCAATGCAAAAATTCCCCGCTCTGGTTAGTTTCACCATTATGCTGAAGCCATTGAAGCCATGAATCTAACTTAACAAACGTTAGAATAATATTGAATTATTTGAGGATAAAATTGGGTTTCAAACTTCTCTAATTGACCATTTGATGTTCCTAGACGGGTTCTTGCCAGATATGCTAGTCCTTCTTCTACAAAGCCTGAAACCAATCAAATTAAAGATGAAAATGTTGCAAGTGCTCATTAGTTAAAATTTTATTTTTTTTTAATTTACCTAAAACAACGCAGCATTTGATAATCCGAACCAGGGCCTTTAAAATACAAAGTGATGAAAAATGAAAGAAATAAAATAAGGAAAATCTTAGTTAAAACCGTTTACCTTTTCATTATTTTTATCAAAATCTACGCATTTGAGTGCGTCATTGTACGCACAGCGGAAGTTTTCATCCTGCATGAATGCAGCAGCTCTAACAAATAAAAAATAATTAACTATTAGAATTCGGATCCACACTTTGAAAATTGTGTAAACCATTTAACCATTTTTAACCTCCATAATCCAGGTAATCTTATTTCTAGTGCCCCTGGAGGATCCAGATACAAGAAATCACTTTTCAGACCCCCTCCCTCNGTTTGATAAAACATAAATTTCAATTATTAAAGAGACTGTAAAGAAAAAATGAAAGGGGGAATAGGATGAATTCTGATAATCTTAGGCGTAGGAACGATACATATAAGATATCTATCTGATGTTTCTGTCTCGAGAATTTTGTATAAAAGTTGTAGTATTAAAAAGATCATATTCCACAATTACGAAACCAATCTGATAACGACAATATCCCACAGAAACCGAGAATCTCAGGTTTTCTCCTGTTATAATTATTTTATTTGCATTTTGCATTTTTATAGATATAATTGATAATAATATTACGTAAAGTCCTAATAGTCCGTGCTACGTCAGCAGAACTTAAGCCAATGGCAGTGCAGTATACTGGTCACGTGATTTCCGTCTGTATCAATCAATTATCAATTATATCTATTAAAATTTTTAAAAATTAACAAAATTATACTGTGGGATACAATTGTTTTCAGATTGTTTGCGTATTTGCTGGATATGATCTATTTAAACCTACTACTTTTATACAAATACAAAATTTCATATATAGATTTTCGTTGATTTTGACACAGTTTTAAATCAATTTCTCGAGACAGGAACATCAGATTGATGTCTTGTATGTATCGTTCGACGCTTGAGATTCTCAGGTTTCAGCCTATACCCCCTTTCATTTTTCCTTTACAGTCCCTTCCCTTTAAGTCTTGTGCAATAATTATTACAATAAAGATTTCAGCACAACTTAATTTATCTATAAATACATTAAGTAGTAATCTCTGTCTTTCTGTCTGTTTGTTTGGATGTCTAAGTTGAGTGGGTTGCCTTATAAAAAGTAAATTTAGTTTATAGGAAAAGCTGGTTTCCCAATTTAGTTTAATATTAAGTGCTAATCAGCAAGACTCGGAATTAAATTACAATTCATCAGACAACTTTCAACCAAATTTTACAAATATAATTCATGAAACTATAACCACTCAGTAGACCTAGTCCTGCCATTTCTATAAATATATATACAGAGCGTCCCATATCATATTAGATTATCTCCAAGCTTTAACGCCAAAATACAGCCATAGCACTCGAAAAAACTAGTATTTTTCGCAAGAAAATTCTTATATTAGCCTTATTAAATTTTTCAAAATGATTCATTCTTCTTAAATTTTCTGATTAGTCCCGGAAATCGCAATTTAGACCGATTGAGGATCTATTATTATGTGGGACCACCTGTATATATGAAGTCGCCTTGATTAACTGTCAATTAATTCCGGGTCTTTCTGATTATGACTGTAATTTACCTATTATTGTAAAGTTTAGGATCTGGATTGTTGGGACCACATTTTGCAATCGCTTAAAAAAATAAAAAATAATTGATTTAATTCTGTTTTAATGAATGCATATAGTGATAACCAGCAAACAATGGAATAGGAAGACATGATTACAGCCAATACTAATTTAATGTTTATACAAAGTAAATATTTTTACGTAATACTTATCAAAGAACTATTTAAGTGAAATGGTTTTGTTTGCAATGATCAATTGCTGAGTCTAATGCTCATTATTGGAGTATTAAAAGTAATCAATCTAAAAACCGTCTTACTCTTTCCGAATTTTCAGGGTATTACTGGATAAATTATAGTAATATCTTTTTCGAATAAAAATCTCTTTTTAGTATTACAAATACTTTTTATTTAAGAAATTCGTGAACCATAATTTTAAACAAAGCTTGCAAGACTTTTCTTTAAGGAAAATTAATAGCCATGAAAGTTGGGAATTCAGCTTGTTTCTCATTTCCGAAATTTCTGACGTAATGCTTGTTTTTATAATGGACAACAATATCTATATATAACAACGCATATCAAATCAAATAACAAGTTTCTCTGAATTAAGAAAATTATTATTTTTTCTAGTTTACTTACCCTGAGTATAAAGCTTAATGGAATTTTTAAATTCTTTCTTCTCAAACTGATGGTTCCCCTCATATCTAAACAAAAACTTATAAACCACAAGATTTACTATAAAACCGGTTAGCTTTTACCCGAAAACAATAATCTTATATAAACCACAAGATTTACTTTAAAACCGGTTATCTTTTACCCGGAAACAATAATCTTATATAAACCACAAGATTTACTATAAAACCGGTTATATTTTACCCGAAAACAATAATCTTAAATAATCCACAAGATTTACTATAAAACCGGTTATATTTTACCCGGAAACAATAATCTTAAATAATCCACAAGATTTACTATAAACCGGTTATATTTTACCCGAAAACAATAATCTTAAATAATCCACAAGATTTACTATAAAACCGGTTATATTTTACCCGAAAACAATAATCTTAAATAATCCACAAGATTTACTATTAAACCGGATATTTTTTACATGCGATAGTTTCTCGATATTGCATCGAATAATTCCGACCCATGGGGACTCCCTTTAAGATTTAAGATTGGCTGAAAATTAGTTGATATGAAGATTTTAAAATAGTTTAAAATTTCTTAAACTTAGTTTCTGAATACAAAATAATAGACCACTGCATGAATGGCTTTAATTGAAGGATCAAGCAATTATCCAAAAATTCAAAACTGTCTTTATTGGACATGGACATTGAGCTCAAGCTTTCAAGATTAACGATACTTCACTTTTCTAAGCTAAATATTCCCAGACGAAAATTCAATGAATGGAAATTCAATTTCAATTCAAAATCAAGGCTTTACCTTAGATTATCAACTATGATCTTGGTGGTCATCATTTTCTGCAATTTCAGCTTTTCTTTCTTTTCCCTTTTGCAAACATTGTTAGCTTTATGGGAACCTTCATCATTTACAAAAGAACCCTTGCCCTTTAAATCATTCTTATCCTCAAGGTCGGAATCAGATTCTTCTGAATCCTCCGACTCGGGTTTCAGAACCTCAAATGGATTAAGATGATTTATATTCAGCTTGCTCGGTTTAGGGTTCCGGTTTGAGTCCAAGTTAGCGGAGGAATTATTATTTTTGGAATTCGTTTTCGGAGATTTTACCGGCGGGGTTGGAATATTGTACGTTTCTTTGGTGTGGTTCTTTTTGATTACAGGGTTTGGGGGATTTTTAGTGATTACAGACGATACAGCAGGGGTCTTTATGATTACAGGAGGTACAACAGGGTTCTTTATGATTACAGGAGCTACAGGAGAGTTCTTATTAATAACAGGTGATGCAGGAGGGTTCTTCTTAATTGCAGGTATCGAAGCTGTGTTATTAAAAGTTGAAACTGGTATCTTAATGTTTGATAACTGCTGATCTTGACTTATAAAAGTCTGTGACACATTTCCGGAATTCTAAAAATAGACATATTTTAAAATATTTCAGAATAAAAAGCTATCATAAAATAACAGATTAAATTAAAGTACATTATAAAGCTTGTAACAGCCGGTCACTGTTCAATTATTTTGTATTTTCAATTTTCGTTTAAAAAGTTTGCTTGGCTTGAGGAAGGGGAAAAAATTCACTACCTTGTTCGAAATTCCTTCATCACTCCCCTCGTCAGAATATTCAGAATCCGACATAAATATCTCATCTTCCTCCACCTCATCCTTCTCATCTTCATCCTGTCCTTGCTCATAATCCTCTTCATCCTCGTAGTAACCTTCATACTCATCTGAACAAAAATGTACTCTCCCACTGTCTTACAGTAATTTTCTCAAAAAGGACAAACTTTTTCCCCATAATTTAGACCATAACTTACTGTATCCTAAAACATTGACGTTTGGAAATGTATATTTGGAAAAATAAACAATAAAAATAATACAAAGTGGTCTATACAATATATACATCTGTTATTGAAACCCCCAAAAAAACAGTTCAAATTCTAATGTTGTCTTCCAACTATGTAACTATGTAACTATGAAGTCAGTGGTCAATCTAAATTTAATCTATAAAATATACCACAAAGAGTATCTTACCCAATATTAACTGCCACAAAGTTAAGTCTTATCGCATGACACAAAATCTCTGGATAAACTCATAAATAAGTAATGATGTCTTACCAGATGATTGAGAATCTGATTTGCATTTAGCATCTGTATCCCCCTTCTCTTCTACCACCGTTACAACCTTCTTCATGATCATCTCCGTGGTTAAATCCTTCTTATACAACGGCAGCTTCTCGTGCGCCTTGTTGCACTTGTCACCATACGCGCATGCGCCTCTGTTGAAGAACTTACAAATTGCCACATACTTGACCTCCTCCACTTCAGGCTTCTTTTTCACATGAGGTTTGGCAGGTCGGATAGGGGACTTAGGAGATTGACCAGCGGGTTTAGTAGCGGGTTCAAGTAGGGTTTTCTTATGCAAACGTGGGGGCATCGACTCAGAAGGGAAAAAGTGTCTGTAATTGCATTTGTTTCCATATTTACACTCTCCTTAACAAACAAATTATTTCACAGGCATGTTTTGGAAGTTTGAAACTAACAAAAATCTATTTATAATAAAGTATATGTATACCTTTTTGAAACTGGATACAGATTGGAGTCTCTCCCTGCACAACATTCTTAATTATAAAACTATTAAAATAATTCAGAATATTGACACTTCAGGCCTGAATTTTCTTAATCCAGAAAGATGTCCTGAACATACCAACCGTGTTCCTCAATTTTTAAAATAAAAATAATGCTAACCTTAATTTTTCCAGGTCTGGGTGAACCCTGGACACTATCCTGAAAAATAAAAGTTTTCGATTAAAGAGAGATATGGAAACAAAATTATGATTGCATGTAAAATAATATTTCTATTTAAATAGAATATTATAGGAAGATCAAATCTTCTAAATCAGGTTTCCAATATTCTTTCTAACGTACAGATCTCATCTCACATATCACAGACTCTAGGGACTTAATTACCTTTTCTCCTGGATGCAGATTTGTGCACTTTTTCCCGAATTTGCAAAAGCCATCCAGATAATATTCGCAAACAAACTGCAAAAATAGCATTGAGTGATAATATTAATGCGATTTTTTAATTAATCAAAATCCTTTTCTTATGTATGGAGAAATGCTCAACAATTCTGATAAAAAGGATATTACTCCATTCGCCAGCTTATGTCAAGTTCAACAATTCAGCTTATGTCAAGTTCAACAATTCAGCTTATGTCAAGTTCAACAATTCAGCTTATGTCAAGTTCAAAACAAAATTCGCTTAATTCGTGTTTACTACAGCGAAGTAATAGGACCAGAGGGATGGAAGGGGGGGGGAGAAATTTACTGTGGCAGTGTAAGTATCAGCAAAGTACAGCTAGAATCGTTGAAAACGAAAACGAAATTAGTCCTAAAATGTCACAGTAGTGTATTTAAAACCTTCTGCACTCTCCTCAGAGCTGGGAATTCTTGTATTGTGAATAGCCTTTTTTAAGCTGCATATTAAATCTCTATTTGATATCCCGTAGTGTAGTTGTGTAACCTGAAGTGCCTACTGTGGATATCGAGATTAAGGTATCAGGAGTATGAATTTCCAGCAATAAAGTTTCCAGCTCGTATATCTTACTCCTTGGTAATTAGTAAGTTAATAGTTGCCTTCAACCCCCCCCCCCTGATATTTTGGTCGCAACCTCGCATGACAATTTGTATTTCTTAACCTAGCCTGAACTGGAAGAATATAATGACGCAAGATGCCTAAAAATGTTAGGATGGGGAGGAGGGGTCAATAATAATTATGAAACTATTGGAGGGATCTTATTTTAATTTACCTTGTCTTTAGCATGGAGGAAAACACATTGGTCTCCCTTCCTACATGTGCCCATTCCGAAAAATCTTTAAAAATAAAAATAATGTTAAATAATATGTTGGCTGCTTTCAAGTAAATGGCATTTATATTATAGGAGTGTATATTTTATTGAAAAATAACCCCCTACCCCTTCATAATGAAAATCATTTTTTTTTCAGTTTGCGCGGACCGAGAATAATTTTTTTTGCATAATTGAGAGGTAAAAATGTGGTGAGAAAATAAATAAAATTTGCCTCTTCACGTTAATTTTTCATTCATTTCCCCAAATCTTTAAAGATACTCCCCTGCATCTTGTATCAAGTACAGATCAATAAAAATGTAAGACAAATTTTTGATTTTTCAGTGAGTACAAATCCATAAAAATATTTCTTAATTTTTTTTTATATTTTTCATTGAGTACAGAATCAGATCAATAAAATGAAATACTTTCTAAGTCCATACTATGGCATTTTGAGGTTTACTTGTTTAAATAATTACATTTTATTCTTAAAATAAATTTCTTCTCAGGTCTACATCTACATTATTCATATTTGACAGTTAAGGTAAGCTAGATAAGATGTAGACCAACAAATCTCAGGATTCATCAACCAACAAGAACAAAAATAAGGGGGATGGGTGGGGGCTGGGGGGGGGTGAAGTGAAATTTGGAGTGGATAAAAAAGGAAAAAAATAGTAATCAACAGTTTCCAATTTAAAAAAAAAGGGGGGGGGGGGCAAAATGTGACCAGAATGTGATCAAACATGAGTTAACAGAATATATTAGTTTACCTGCAGGTTACTTTAGATAGTCCCTTCCCCTGCTTAGTCTCACTTCTAATAAAAAATTAAAAAAGAATTCATTGATAATTTAGTTTGAACTTCCTATTAACATTTGATTTAAACTTAGTATGCATCAGGTAAATAATTTCAAGGAACAAAGTCAGTAAATAAAATTACTTCCAAATGTCTTTTCCCAGATTAGAATTAAGATTTTTAACTAATATTTTTTATTTAAAGATTTATATACCAATTCATTTTTATATTTGTGATACAGAATTAAACTTGAGAGGATTTCTAATTTCTGTTTCCTTATATTCATGATTCATGACTGCAAACTTGTTACTTTATTTTCTATGCATTAAATAAGCCATTAGAAAACTAAATTCAAGGAGAAGGCTTAATTTTATCATATTTTACTTTACAGTCTCATCATTTGTGAGGAGTGCTATGGATTCATTTAGTTCTGATGGGGATCCAGGTCATGATTATTTCTTCAAGATTAACTGAATTTTTTTTTTTAAGAAAGAATTGTCAAATTATTTTTCTTCCATTTTTCGCTTATTTTTATGCTAGCTCAAAAATCTCTCTTTTTACAAACATTAAGATTTGGGTTTTGTACATCAATAAAGTTTTTTTTATGCAGTTTGATAGATATTTTGCCCCTTGGATCCGGATCCGCATATTTTTGCATCCTAAGAACTGTTTGTGAGTAACCCTGTATTTTGATATTTTGAATTTTAACTTACGTTTTATTCTTCATGTCCATCTTGAAAGAGCCGCGGCAATTGAACTCGTGCGCAAACTGAACTCGCTGTAAAAAAGTATTATTTAATATTGCAATTTATTAAGAGTCATCCTTAAAACTGTAAGAATTATCTTGGATTTGATCCGAAGTTCAGCATTGAGCCATAATAAAAAAGTCTTAAATTCTTAGAAAAGTGCAGTTAATAAATATGCAGATAATGTGGTACGTAGATGATATAAAAAATGTAGCAGTATACTATATATTATATAATAAATAAATGCTAACACGTTATGGTAGTCTCAAATCCTAATCTAAAAATTTGAACGGTAAATCTTAGATTGGTCTGGAGATGGCGAATATGTAACCTAGCTTCCTTATGGTCAGAAAACTTTCGAAATCATTAATATTTAAAAGGACGGACCAACAAATTTCAACATTAAACCGATTTAAAGAGATACAGACAGCTATAAAATATTAAATCAATTACAAAAAAATTGGGTACCCTGCTAAAAGGAAAACCTAAAAATACGTATCGTATGTATACGTATTTTTAGGTTTGGAATACTTAAAAATACGTATTTTCCATAAATAAGCCAAACGTATTTTCGTAACCATTTCCTTGGTTAAAATACGTATTTTATATCCGTAAAAATATGTATATGACAAACTAAAAAATACGTATGTAAAAAAAACTTTTTAAAAACAATGAATCAGGAACTTTCAGGTTTTTCATATACGTAGATTTAGGTTAGAAAAATCTTAACATTTCTTAATTTTTGGAATTAATAGGTTTTACCTATACGTAAAAATACGAACTTTTAAGGCATTTTCAGCATTTTCAAGGCCTAAATCCCAAATGTTAAGAAGCTGACTATAATTTTGCATGCACATTTTTCCTTCATATCTATACAACTATTTCCACAAATTTGTTAAATCCCTTCATAGATATCTATTATTTCAATCCAATCCAATATTCTTCTACACAAATTCACACCATCATCATTCCTTCATCTGCATCCATCTAAATCAACATTTATATAAGCATTTTGTCTGTATCTTCAACAATTACGTATTCAAACTCTGTTATACTTCATACACTAACCATTAAACCTGTTCTAAGACTGTCAAAGTAGAACTTCTGTTTATCAAAAAATCGGGAATTTACTGACATTGATTCTAATGATAACATCAATTTACTCCAAAATAATAGAAATTTTGAAATATTGTAATTACCAAAATGTTTGCATTAAAATTAATACACAACAATTCCATTGAAAAATCATAAAATATTTTTAAATTCTAACTTAAAAATCCATTTTTTGTGCAATTGAGATTTCGTGAATACAGTGACACTTAAAAAAATTAGTTGGCATCAAACTTTTCAACTCTAAAAAAATACAATTTTATAAGTTAAGAAAAAAACCGAAAAATACATAAAAATTTTGAAAATTAAAAACGTAAAAACTTGGAATAATTACTTGGTATGAAATTGACGAAAATATACGTATTTTTAAGGTTTGCATTAAACTTTTAACTTTAAAAATACACTTTTTTCAGTAAAAAAAAATACGCAAAATAAGAACTTAAGTTTTTTAAAAATCATTTGGTATGAAATTTTCGAAAATATACGTATTTTTTAAGGTTTGCATCAAACTTATACTCTAACGTAAAAATACATCTTAGAAAAACCTAAGCACTTAAAAAAAATCGCTTGGTATGATAAATGCGTAAAAAATACGTAAATTTACGCAAGTTCTTCACCAAAATGATGAGCATACGAATTTTTACGTAAATATACCTAAAAAATACGAATACCTCAATAAGAAGGCTTTAGTATTTTTAGATTTAGGGTTAGTAGGATAACTAAAGTGTCGCGCCTTGGTTTTTTATTTTATCTGAATAAATCACTAGTGCAAAGTGCTTGTTTTTAACTTTAGTTTTACAAGAGTGATTGGCAAATTGCTGGAAGATGATAGCCTGCACATTTTGGTTTGCTGTGATTTACGAATTACATGATTTCCTTGTTTTAATAAAAATACCTCAGCGCATTTATTTGAACAAACAGTTACCAGACAGATATTACATTGCCAGCTACGTGATGTGCACCTAAAAAAAAGAAAAAATAATAAAATCCATCGAATCGAATCCTATGCATTGTTATTTTCACATCTAGGAAGACTGACATAGTGCTTCTCCATAGCGAAGTTTTTGTGCACTTTGCTTAATACATTAAATGTTGTTTTGGATCGTTTTTTTTAAATCTTTCAGGATTTCGAAACCATTTATACTAAAAGGTTCTTATAATCTTTTTATCCTGAAAAAAAATTGTTTAAAGCTTCAAAAACGATCCTTTTAACATGTTTGTTTTCGGTTCGCTTTCTGCAAATATCTTCTGTCAGCGTCAAAATTTCTTACACTCTTCCAAACATGAATCCAGAAAGAAAATGTAGGGCAAAAACGATCCAAAAAAGAACCAACCAATGGGAGGCAAATTGTTTCTTTATGACTCCAGGGTCTAAAATAAATTTGTGACAAGATAAAATAAGTAGGAAACTAAATAAGTGACATAGAAACCGAACAACACGGAAAACGGTAAAAAAAAACGATGAAATTACCAACTTTCTGGTTCATTTCCACGATTTCATCCGATATTTTTTATCCGTTTACGCTTTTTTCTAAATCTTTTAAAATCGCAGTTGATTGATTTCCTCGACTTTTCGGATAGTTTCGTCATATTTTTGATCCGTTTCAAAACGATCGTTTTTCGTTTAAATATCTATTCTTTCAGTTCTCAGTTTAACCAGTTTTTTTGTTTTGAAACGTTGAACGATTTTTTTAGGTTTTCGTTTTAAAACGCAACTATTTTTTATTCGTTTTCCGTTTTTAATTTGAAAATCGTTTTAGGTTTTCTCAAAACAATTTTTTCAATCGTTTTCCGTTTTAAAAATTACAAACCGATCATTTAGAAATAGATGGTTAAGTTTTGAAAGTAAAGAGATTTCCAAAATAGACACTTCGGAAAGCGATCGTTTTGAGAACAGTTTTTGAAAGAAGCGGAAACGGATAAAAAATATAAGGAAACTAACTAAAATTTAAGGAAACCGATCATCAACAAATTGAGAATTAAGACGGTTTTTTTTATAAAGACTAATAAGTTCTCAAATTTAGTGATCTAACAAAGGCCATAATTTGTTCACAGTAATTTAACATTAAAATGGCATTTATATGTAACACTTACGGGTTGTCGCAAAATGCGCACTTGTCAGGTTGAGACGCCATTTTGTTTTGGACTCCTGCTTATTTTACGCTTAGAGCATTTTTCTACCCTTGGAATAAGAAGCTGTCAAATCTGAAATTAAAAAACTATATCAGAAAGTATTCAATCATTTCAGATTGTTAACCTTAACTGCAATTGTTCAACAAATACATAGCGAAAAAACCAACTCTATATTTAAAAGCTCATATTGTATATTAATTTTACTTAAACATGAAAAAATAAGCTTAGAATATTAACCAAAGAAAATAAGATTGCTTGTACATGGACTGTTACACAATGTGTGCGCATTTTTTCTCATAAATCTTAAATTCAAATCTTAAATTTAAATCACTTTGATTAAAGTTTTCTTCAATTTTATCTTTCAGGGATCTTTTAGTATGTTCAAGTGTTTTCCGGACCATCTGATTTTGATTTGATTTTGGTTTTGTTAAAACGTTTTTGCTAAAACTCAACCAAATATTTTATCATTTTTATGAAGTTTAAAATTCTAAATGAGTCTATTTTTTCATCAAAACACATATACTATTATTTCTGATAAATAAATAATTTAATCTTTGCGAAACCCTGTGATTTTGCTACTGATTTAATATTGTTATTCATCGCTTAGATCCAATGAAAAGATTTATATAATAATAATGTTTAGTATTTAGTGTTGGTGGTGGTGGGGGGGATTTGTGAGGAGTGCTATGGATTCATTTAGTTCTGATGGGGATCCAGGTCATGATTATTTCTTCAAGATTAACTGAATTTTTTTTTTTAATGGGGGGGGGGTATAAAAATGGGACAGTTAATGGCATAAAATAATTTCCTTTGGGATGAGAAAAGAAAATGTGAATGAATAAGAATTCCAAATCTTGCAAACTTGTTTAGAATTTTAGTTCCTGTAGCATCTGAAATATGATACTTTTTGGCTGAGATAAACAAGATGCATGTTCTCTAACCTTTCAAATATCTCATATCTGAATATTAAAGAATCTAAAATAAAAGGTAGCTCAAGTCAATAAAGGAAATAATTTATTCAATATTTTTAATAAAAGTGGTTTAACAGCTATAAACTGTCGAAACAAACCAATCTGTATTTTTTAAAGCTATAAGAACTAAAATAAAGAATAGTAATGAATACTCTTCAATACTCATAGTCATATCTTAGCAATATACTAGACCTATTGCAGCCGTGAACAAATGTCAAATGTCCTGTACCGCTCTCTTCATGTACTTAAAAGCTCCTGTACTCATCTCGACCAATAATAAACCTGCACTACTCAAGTACGTAATGCATACCTTGAATACTGGGAAACTGAACTAGGTTTGCTTATAATTATAATAATAAACAATTTTTTACCAAGCGCTATCAATGATGATTGTGAAAACTTGGGAAACAAATAAGAAGAGTCCATTTAAAGAAAATTCAATTAATCGAAGCAGAGGTCTGTCTTAAATATGCTTCTGAGGCTGTTTTTCTGAACGCTTAAGCCCCCCCCTTCCCCCCTTTTTTATTTTAGTACATGGACATGAGTCCGAATTTAATGAATTCTAGTTTTCACTCGGCTCAATCCGTTCCGAGTCTTGTTGTCAATCCGCGCATGAGATGTGATCAATGATCATGTGAACTATCTAATCTCTTGTCTAGGACACGACTAAGGTTTCAGGAGTAAGGAGTATGGACCGCCGACTGACTAAGACTGACTAAGAGTGAGTCTGAGAAACTGGTCCTGGATGGATTTGACGAACGCACATGTGTACGCTGGATTAGTGTATTGTTTACAATAACCTTTGTATACGTATGCAGTGCTTGTGGACAAATATGTCACAAGTTAAAGGGGTAAAAGATGTTCATTCAGGGCCATACTCAGGAATTTGTCCAATTCCAATATTTTTTTTTTGGGGGGGGGGACTTTCAGCACTCATTGGGGTCTGAAAACCCCCTTCATAGAAACTTTTATAGATTTAAATGATCCACGGTGGTATGGGGCCTTTCCTTGCGAGTACGCCTTAGAGTTTCTTTTTTAAGATCTGCATCTCCGCGTCCTAAAGGGGCTCTTTAGAAACTTTTCATCAGGCAGGGGGGGTCAGTGGCACAACTCAGCATTTTTGCCCCCTCACCCCTCGACCATGGCAATAATTATGGTTTTTTATTTTGGGCGCATTTTTAAACAAAGCTGGGATTGTAGACAACTTAATTATATTAAATTTTGCAAATTAAGAAAATAATACCACCATATAATATAATTGCACAAAGATTTTCTAAAGACATACGAAAGTCAATTTTCTCTATCTTTTATTGAGAAATGCTTCTGAGGAAATTTAATTTGAAGTAGGGTTTCCATTCGCAAAACTTTTGCGCAATTTTTGCGGAACGAAACGCAAAATTTTTCTTTCTTTGCGCATCAGTTTTGCGCGAAAAAAAAAACAACAATTTGCGCAATCATTCGCAAAAGTCATTTCGTTAATATTTCCGGTTTTGCGCAAATTGCGCAAAAAAATAGCGCAAAACCGCGCTAAACTCATTGCGTTTCATGCGCAAAAGTTCGCAAAAAAAAAATTTGCGCGAAAATAGCGCAAATTTTGCGCAAAAGATTTAGCCATTTCGTGGAAACCCTAATTTGAAGTAATTATAATACATTTTAGATATCATTCTGTTTTCAAAAGAAATTACAAATCTTTAGCGATATTTATATTGAAACAATGGCAAAAAAAGTTTTGTGTAATAATTGCACGTTGATATAATTTCGCATTATCGATGCACATAAAGCTATTTCGCGAAGATTCTGAAGAAAATCTTGGTTATTGTTTGTTTTGTTTTTCCGGCTTTTTCGTTTTTTCTACTTATTTCGTTATTTCGAACTATTTCGTCAAATTTGTGAAACAATTTCTGGAAATGAATGAATCACATTAATCACTCCGGTTTTTTTGCACACAAATTTAAGATACGCCGGAGTAGATAGGTATAAAGGAACAGGGGCGGATACAGGATTCAAGTGAGGGGGGGGGCAAGATTTTTTAAGAACAAAAAATTCATAATTAGGAACAAAAAATCGCGGCGCAGGCGAAAATTTTTTTTGACTTCAAAGACTCAAAAAGAGTCAAAATTAATGACTAAAGACTAAAAAACTAGATTTTTAACTTTTCACGCAATTATAGTTTATTAAGACAGATATTTTTTCCTGTTTTACACTAGGGTTTCTTTCCCTTAAGCATGCTATTGAGAAGCTATTCTGAAAATAGGAACAAAAAATTCCAAATTCAGGGGGGACGAATGCCCCCCCCCCTGTATCCGCCCCTGGTAAGGAACAAGCAGACAGAAAAACAAGAGAAATGTATACAATATACATGTCTAAAGATGTCATCAGTAATTGACTGAGACGCACGCACCCCCAGTCCATGAGTGGCGCCTTTTCAGCGTTTTCTCAAAACATATTCATCATGACAAATTTTATCAATGAAAGTAACCAAAATTTTGAACCATGAAAATAATAATAATTTGATTATTGTTCATGAATAAAATACTGCAGCTATGAAAGTATTGTTTTTTACAAAAACTAATTCACATCTTTTCCTTATTTTCGTATTCATACACCACATTGTACAAAAATTTCAATTTTTCGTTATCATGAGCATTACGGGCACTTACCTTGTATTCACAGGGGCGGATACAGGATTTAAGTGAGGGGGGGGGCAAGCTATTTTAGGAACAAAAAATGAATAATTAGGAACAAAAAAAAATTTTTTACTGAAAAGACTCAAAAAGAGTCAAAATTAATGACTACAGACTAAAAAAC
>NW_019396834.1:2501-4444 GCF_000591075.1 Eurytemora carolleeae | reverse complement strand
GGGGGGGGATTAGAAACAAATGTTTTTGCCCTGCAAAACTAAAGCTTAAATTAACTTCACTCCATATACGTTAAGAGATTGGTCTGCAAAACTAAAGCTTAAATTAACTTCACTCCATGGGTTAAACATCTTGCTCTGTTATGGTTTTTGAATGGAACCCCACGGAAAAATAGTAAATAAGGTTAAGGTATAATGAAAAGAATTTGAGAAATTATCACAAAATGAATAAATTGTCAATTGATAAGAAAAGAATGTATAATTAAGTTTAATATATTAGGCGGGACCGGGTGTGTGGGGGGCCTTTCACAGGGTTCCTGTGCGCCCCTGTTTCCAAATGGCTTTTCTCACATTTGAACTCAGATTTTTATCCATTACAGATCTTAATTTGTAATTGATTTTGTTGAATCACTGTATTTTTAAGTAAATGTGTCTAAACATAAAAAGTCTCTCTAGCACTGACTTGTAACACTTATAATAAAACTAACATTGAAAATGCATTTTTCCTGAAAGATAACCTAATACATTTCCTGATAAGAAGAAAGATAAGAAAAAGCAGGATTCAAATTCAAAAATTTTCTTTTCGTCCACTTTACTCTTAAAACATCTCCTGTCAGGTCCGGTCGTATATACAGGAATGTTCCCAATTTTGTATAGGAATCTTTTTCTGGTTAAAAATATTATTTACGCTCCTGCATAAACTAAAACGTTTAAAACACCTTCTAGCTACATCAGAACTGTTATATTTGGTTTAAATACCACACCGGCTAAAAGGGTGGCTCAGTGGGGCACAGGGGGTGCACATTATGTGAGACAAAAAAGAAGATTAGGGTAAAAACTTAAAAGAATGATAAACGAAAAGTGAAAAAGGAAACAACAATATGTATATAATTTACATACTAAACAAATACCGACATTTTATAGAAGTCAGGCCCGTAGCCAGGGGGGTGCAAGGGGTCAGGTCCACCCCCTTTTCTTTAAAGTGGGGTGCAACGACAAATGTGCACCATTCCCCCTTTACAAAGTAAGTTGCTTAGCATAATCTTCTCTTGAATAATTGAGATATTATTAGCATTTAGAATTGTCAAAAATTGAAATCATTCTGTATTAGCTCTCGAAACAGTTGTAATTACCAAATCAAATTAAAACATTTTTGAAAAATATTTGTCCTGAGGTAAGATTTTCAGATCAAGCAAAGAGAGCCGAGAAGAAGGGTACCCACGAGTTTCCTCAAAAAAATTCAGCCTTTTCGGCTAAGCCGTTTGGCCAGCCATAGCTAACATATAAACGAACATATTTCTTTGAAACCTGGTGGTGTAAACCTTATTTTTCTAAGTTTTTTAACAGTTCATATGAATTCATAGTTTGAAATATCTACTACATGGTTGCACAGATATAGGGATTATAAGTTTGGAGTTTTGGCAAAATCTCATTTCCTTTACAACTCTGATATGTAATCAACAAATATATGTTCTAAACCAAACAAAATGGCTAATTAAGAAAGATATACTGATCTTTAATTTAGATTTAAGGGGGGGGACAAAATCGTCTAGGGGTGCACAAAAAATAATTTCATACACTAAATCTCTCGTACTCCCCTGATAACAAATGATATTGAGAAAGTAGTCCTCTGAAAATTCATCAATCTAACTTCTGTTCGGTTTCTGGGAAATTATTAAAAAGACATGTTGAGTGTTTATGTATAAACACATGTATGGGACCCCCACTTAAGTCTAGTTTCTTACAAATTTCTAATTCTAAATTTATCGTTAACAATAACATTTACTTGTTGTCGTATTGTTGTCATATTAACACCAATAAAACAAAACACAATGTCGTCGTATACTTACATCGTTGGTTATATTTATTTTTAACAAGCTAGAAAAATATTTTTTTCGTCCTTTAATCATTATATTTCCATTAAATAAAAAATAATCAAAAAGCTT
>NW_019396834.1:0-2153 GCF_000591075.1 Eurytemora carolleeae | reverse complement strand
TATTAATGTACTCTACTGCATATAATTTTTGAACATTTACATGATTTGTACACTTTGAACTCCCTTTTAGGCTGAAAGGGACTGAAAAAATTCATACCGAGAGATTCTCTAAATTCCCCTCTAACATATATTCTATTCTCTATGTCTATAACAGAGAATGTTGCAATCGGAGAAAGTACGAGGGGCAAGTTAGAATTTTACAATTCTAGTAAATTAACTGAATTTGATTTATTCGAAAAAAATCTTACCTGGAGGGAGTTTTCAGTGAATTTTTGTCATTCAGATAAAAAATTGAAAAGCAGAGGCATCGTATTTTTATATTTTATTTAAAGAATTTCTGTATTCATTTCATTTTCTTATTTTTCATTTTTGATGAATTCAATCTTTACCTTTTGATTATTGTAATTTCTGAAATTTATTACTTTTTGTAAAACCAACAAAATAAACAATTCCATTATGAAAATAGAGAAACAATGTATGGTCTCATTAAAGGGAGTGACGGGCAAGGTGTGATAGTTGAGCTGAGAGTGCAGTATTAATAGAACAAAATAATAGGTTTCATTTGGGGATAGTAAGTTAGTTTTACATTGCGTGGTAAACCCTTTTTTCAAATTATTTAAAGGCATTATTAAGATTAATCTGAAGGAGCTTATTTTTTGTGATCAAATATATTTTATTTATGTATCAATTGAATTTGAATTTTGTTACTTTTATTATTTTAAAGTAAATTTGCTGAAGAAATAAAACACAAAAACAGGTTGTTTAAAATAAAAGTTTTATTTGATCCGAACAAATTTTAATCTATATATAAGTAGACTTCTAGTTAATTGTTAAATCTGAAACGCGGACTGTGGAGATCCTTTAACGATGAATTCTGTTTTGGAAGCTTACATTAATTTTTATTGGGTTCAAATATCAAAATAAGCAATGTTTCAATCTGGAAAAGATAAGCTCAAAATATAGTCTTTACAACATATAATTCTAACTTAAAGGAAGTGTTCGCGAAAAATTAAAGGGGGTATAGGCATATGGCAAAAAAAGGGTTTGCCTATACCCCTTTCATTTTTCGTAAACACTCCCTTTAAGATCATTGTAAACTTTTTATAAAAAAAATGAAAATAATAACGAAAATGCTTAAAGGTTAATATTGTGAACTTTAAGAACTAGAAGATTAAAGGTAACATGATTTGTCTGATTGAATTAATAATTACTTAAATAAAAAAGCTATAACCTAGGGGTTTAAAATAATAGTTCTTTATAGAAACTTTATTTATTACCTTTTTAAGAGTCATGTGCTAAATAGATAATAAACGAATATGTCATTTTTTAAAAATAAATAATGATATTCTTTACAATATAAATGATAATATCATGATATTGGAGTTCCCAGCGTTGGCCAGGTTTATCAACACACTGAGATATAGACAACTCTGGAACTTAGTCATCAAATTTTTAGACAGCCTTGAGTTTAAAGTGTCACAACGCCTTGGTTTTACCTCGACAACTTACTAATCCTTTTTATACCCTAGACACATGCATTATAAAAATGGAACGCGCTTGTTCTTAGCTTAAAGGGAGTGACCGGAAATGTATTATATAGTTGAACTTGGAATGTAGTATTGTGGATTCATGCGAGACATAAAAAAACTTTTAATGATGTATGCTTACTGAGTTTGAGCGCAAAGTCGACTTTCAAAATCATCCATTTGGGTGGTAACGTTTTGAGAATCGATTTCTTTTAAATGATTAAATAACGTAAAAAACGTAACACAAATTCTACAGTAAACTAATTAGTTGTTTAGGAACAAGTTTAGAAAATAAAAATTGACTCTTGTCATCGACGAAATTAAGTTATTAGTGTCTGTAATCTCTCATTCTTTACAAACATTTTCTGTATATTTTCTTAAATTTTTATTGAAAAGATGACATTTAAAGAATTTGTAGAAATCTGCGAACAAATTCGTAAAGAATAAGAAATTCAATTTAATGAGGAAAAAGAAATAATTTATTCTAACATTGATTCATGGACAAATTTCTAATAAGAAATAAGTTCCTAAACATTTAATTAGTTTACTGTAGAATTTTTGATGAATTTTTTGTCGTCGTTATTTAATAATTTAAAAAATAACGATTCTCAAAACGTAACCACCCAA
>NW_019396833.1:205627-219590 GCF_000591075.1 Eurytemora carolleeae | reverse complement strand
CCCAGGAAGGATATCTGAATCCCTCCAGTGGAATTATAAACCCCTTGGAAAGATATCTGAATCCCTCCAGTGGAATAATAATCCCTAGAGAGGATAACTGAATCCCTCCAGCGGAATTATAACCCCCTCAGGAAGGATAACTGAATCCTCCAGTGGAATTATAACCCCCCAGGAAGGACATCTGAATCCCTCCAGTTGAATGTAAATCACCCTGCGCAAAGTTTTAAATTGTAAAAAGCATTTTTTGAAACCCCTCCAGTGAAAATAAAATCCCTCCGGTGGTCTCTAGTAGAATCAAAATCCTACTATGAACTTCTTTGAGTCAATAAAAACTGCCAATCTTAGGAGTTTTTAAACCTTCAAAATTTACAGTTATGTTCAACAAAACAATATGAGTCCAATTTTTCATCCGATTCAATAAACATCTTTTGAAATTTTTTAAAAAATCTCAAATTACTGACATCTCGCGTAACTAAAGCATGACAGGGCAATTTGGTATTTTTGAAAAATGAACCAAATAAAGCTCAACAACTTTATAATTCGGGATTTTTAGTACAAACTTAAATTCAAAGAATTTGTTTTATCTTGTAAAATGTTTTTGTTTTCCCTCTTTTAATAATAAATTAATATTTAACTACAATCAATTAACAATAAAATGTTGGATTGAATCACTAAGATTATTGTTAGCTTACATTCCATCAGTGTTCAGCCCTATATCCTTATATCCATTTGATAATTCATCAGGACACAATTCACACTTCTCCTATAAATCATTTACAATTAATTTTTATACATTTTTAGTACTTCAAATCCTAATATATTTGGTTAATTTCCAATTTTGTAGACCTTAGATATATCAAATTATGAATTCTTTAAAATTAAATAACTTAAGTTTTAAATATCAAAGGTTGCAGAGATGTAGGGACTATAATTATTAAGTTTGTGACAAAGACTCACTCCCCTCCAGACTGACATGTCCTTCCCCTCCTTTTCATATCCCCCCTTTCTCACATCAATCTCCTCTTATTTCTCCCATCCACATCCCAATCTTTCTCTTTCCTACCCCATGGTTAAAACATATATTTACATTTCCATGATTGAAGGCTTTACAGACTGAGTCCATGGTGCACAGCATCTAAATTTGAACAAATTAAATAATTTTTTTATTACTTTCTTGACGCCAGGTTTAGTACCCACTAACCCTGTAAATGCAACCTTTTGCTCTGGTGTCAATTATTTTTTACTACAAAATAAATTTAAATCTATGAATATTTTGCTTGTCTGTCTGCTTGTTTGTTTGTTTGTGTCCTAAAAACAACAAAGGGATGAACTGATCGGGCCCAGATAGAAATGTAGAATTGGTAAATATGAAAGGAACCACCCAAAAGGGGGGATCAATATTCTAGTAGTCACGCACCAATAAAAAAATAAAAAAGTTGAACATTTATATTGAAAGTGAAACAAATACTAAACTAAACTAAACTAAACTTAAGGTTCTCCTCTTTTTGCCTGAATACCTCCTTTGGCTGGATACCTCCTTTGGCAAGATACCTCCTTTATGTATCCCCTCCAGTAACATATCTCCTCTGTCAATATATCTCCTCCGGCAACATATCTCCTGCAGCAACATGTTGTTTTCCCACAGCTCCAATCCAACCAAGCAGTTTCCATTCCTTGGGACTTACTGCTTCTTAGGTTGTCCATCCTTCCACTGTGGGGAGTTGGCAAAAGTCTTCATCCTCTCCTTGTGGGACCTCACATAACCCCAGGGAAGGTTTATGAATGCACACAAAGCTACAAAAAATGTATGTTCAAAAGTTTTTGAGTTTTGTAAAATGCAAAATTATTTGAAAATCTATGAACTTTTATGTTTCTTATTGTTTTAGACTGTACAAAGAGACAATGCTAACAGATTAAACCACAATCAAAAGATAAAATTAATAAAAGATGGGAGCTAAGCTTTTCCTTGAAACTAAGCTTACTTTATAAGAATCAACCTATTCCATTTAGACCTTTAAACCAAGCTAATAACACTGCCATGGTTCTTCTGAATTTCTCAATCAAAATTTGAGGCAAATGGGTTAGGAGGTTCCAGAGTTCTGATCGAACATACAAATAAACAAATAGAGATAACTTTATACTTTTTGAAGATGCATACCAGGAAAAATAGATATAAATGTTAATACTTGAAAAAGATTGTATATGCTTGATTGTATCATTTTCTAACTTTAATTTTTTTGTAATTCGTAGTTGTTTCATAATGTTGAATGAAATAATTTGTGGATAAGTACCTAGTTTTTTGATCCACCAATAAGGATCTGCCTTAAATTGTTTTGTCAATTAAACCCCCAATTATCTCAATTAAAAAATACCTAGTAGCTTTCATTCACCAATCAGAACCCTTACAAAGCAATTAGGCCAATTATCTCCTACTCCCCCTTGGACTATATAAAGAGGCCCTCGTCCCCCCCTAGTTCAGTTGTGTGAGAGAAATTTTCCCTGAGCCAGAGTGTGAGATTTCCCCTATCTATGGTTTGAAGTTTTCATGTATTCTTTATTTTCTGCTCCTTTGCTCTTCTGTAGTTTTTGCCTGACTCACATTCATTTTAAGTTTTTGGTATGTTTACCTGGGAGGATTTGTATTCATGTATCATGAGTTTTTAGTTTTCAAGAAAAAAGTTTTAAGTACGATTGTAAATAAATCTAGTTCAGACCACAAACCTTTATCTAAGATCTGACTCCTAAGTTTTTTTTTTCTGGTAACCAAGCCGAAACTTATGAAACAAAATTCAACTTTGAATACATAGGTTTTTTAGATACAGAGATATAGCGAGATATAGATTAGAAAGAGTTGTAAAAAGTAGTTGCATAATTATAAGATTGATTACCTATAATTATTTTACTTTTTATCCAGACTAGTTGTATTCCTACAGTCTAAGAGATCAGAACTCTGCTCAGAAAGCTCTCTGCACTATTTGCAGTGGACTATGAGAAAGGTGTCTACACATAGGAGGGAGGGAACAACAAGCGGCCCTGAACCCCTTGCTCAATAAACTAGCACCCTTTCATAACTACAGCACTTACGGCTGGAGTACTAAGTCAAGATATAGGAATTACAAAGAGCTAATATGTCTAAAACTAATCCAGTTCCATACCCACTCCTCTTAGTGATCGGAGTCTGTGCTATTACGAAATTTTATATATATATATATATAAAATGAGTCTAAAACAGATACTAGAAATAATAACTTTTTTAGGTATTTGACCAAAACTGCTGGTTTTATGCTTTACTCTTTTCATATCATGTAAAGATGGGCATTCTTATAGTAAAACTTTAATTTATTTAGACTTCTATGTAAGCATGAACTGTTAATGATTTGCTACCAAAAGTTGTTCTATTTCTAATATCTTTTTTTACTACTCATACAATCTATGTAAAAAGTAAACTTATGTACTTACTCAAATGTGTATTTCACTAACTTTAGTCACAGAGTAAAGAATAATACAACATACATTGTTTATATAGCAAATTAGATACAGGAATGCCTAACATGTGTCTATAATACAGCCTGAAAAGGTTTTAAAAGCTTTATATAAAAAGATCATATGAATGTTTCTTTAAGGTTACTGCGTAAATAAACAAGGAAGTAAATTCAAAGTTAGGCAACAAGGAATATATTTCTGGTTATTTCTAGTTATTTGTTGTACAATTAAACAAGCCCTTTCTAGTATGCCCTTAATTCACAGTTAACTTAAAGGGACATCTCTGCATTCTGCATGCAACAGTGCACACTAAATGTGATACTACCTGTAAAGGAATTTTGCTAGTCTGGGAAGCAGTATAACATGTGGACAATTGATACGACCCTCCTACAAACCCTTATCCTCATCTCTACTCTCCTTTCCCTACCATCTAACCTTCTCATAAACAGTGAAATGAGACTAGAATACATTTCTCTGTTGGATCCTACAAAATTACCATTGAGTGGGTCACTTGATTATCCTTTGTTGGAATGCCAACACTTCTTTTATAGGAAAGTAAAAATGTGCAGTTCAAAGTAGGGACACTATTGTTCCCTCACCGCAATTAGAACCTAACTTGAAGTTCAAGAAGGGGTGCAAGTTCAAAATGTGAAGAGCTGAGGCTGCAATTGCAATTAAGCAAAACAAACATACAACAGAGAGGGGGACATATTGAAAGGGTGATCGTGCACTGTCATATAATGGCACAATGACTGCGAATGGTAAACATTTTTTTAAAAGCAGCACCATAAGTGGAAGGGCAAAGTGAAGCAAGAAAAAGAGAGCTTGCAGATGTGAAGACGGAGAAAGGAGAAAAGAAGATTGAAATAATTAACTATGCATCATACCATTTTATTTTATAAAAAATATTAAAAAAATAAATTCTAAAACATTTGTAAATAAACTTTTTATCCGGAGTAGAAAAACTTTATGTATATTTGTCTTTCATTATAATTTGGAACTTAGGCAAACAAAAGTTTTGGTGTGGAATGGATTTTAGAAAATTAAATTTACTTTATAGAATTGTATTTGATATTTAATATTTGACTAAGCAAACATTTATCTTACATTAAACCTTGTTTTAGCTGAAATTAAACATTTTCATACGTTTGCGCAACTTTTCATATAAAAATGGACAAAATTTAGCGATGAATTTATGTTACATTAAACCTTATATTGACAACCTTTCACCCAAAAAAATCTAGGGGGGGGGGAATGGGCGTAATTAAAAAAAAAATTTAATTTGATACCTTGCATTCCATTAAACTGGTAGTTTGTTGAATACTTGTACATCCAACTCCTTGGGTTACTTTTTTCTAAATAAATTTTTAGTAAAGGGATTGTATATGGGATTTCAAGTAACCCTCCCTTGAAAAGTAATATGTATGATTGTTGACTTTAAAAGTCACTATAATAAAACAAAGATATCTGAAATGGATATTTCTGACATTTATTTAAAAAACGAAAGCTTTGAAATATTTGCATAAGGTTGAGTAAAATTGGTTGGTTAAAAATGAACAAAGAAAACTATTGACGAACATCAGTTGGAACATATTTGTGGAGCTTCATGTTGGTGGTGCAGATCTTCAATCACAGCAGGTTTGCTCACAACCAGGTTTCAGGCTATGGGAGAGATATCGCAGCTTTATCGTGTGCATTGAGCGATTATGTTGTCTCTGTGATGCATGATAATGTTGATCTCTGGAGCATTGTGGGGCTAGATGTAAGCAGAGTCTGCATCTATCTCTGTATCTGAATCACCATCATGAAGGAATCAGGTTGAGACGGAGTTGTGATCGTCTTGAGTGTTTCAGGCTGACTGCCGGGCTGGGATGTGTAAAGGGGTGAGGGGGGAACGAAGGAGCGAGGGTGACATGTGAGTGCTTCATGGCTGAAACAGATACACACGTCTTGAGAATAGTTAACGGCCTCTGAGTTGGTAAAATCGTCTTCCTTATATTTCAAATTTGTGTTAACAATGATACATAAAGGTAGAAATATATTTTGCCAGTTAAAGTACATTTACAAATATATTTTGCCAGATAAAGTACAAATATATTTTGCCAGATAAAGTACAAATATAGTTTGCCAGATAAAGTACATATATTTTACCAGATAAAGTAAAAATATATTTTGCCAGATAAAGTACAAATATATTTTGCCAGATAAAGTACAAATATATTTTGCCAGATAAAGTACAAATATTTTACCAGATAAAGTACAAATATATTTTGCCAGATAAAGTACAAATATATTTTGCCAGATAAAGTACAAATATATTTTGCCAGATAAAGTACAAATGTATTTTGCTAGATAAAGTACACATATATTTTGCAAGATAAAGTACAAATAAATCTATGTATTAATTCCGCCCCATGTATAAGTATAGCTTTATCTTTCCATATCTCATTAAAATAAAACATTTTTTAAGTTTTTAAAGTGACATTGTTTTGTTCTGTGACTGAGATTAACATATTCCTATATCTAGTGTGTCTGTTTTTTTAATTCTGTAGAGGACTCAATGGTCTGAGACCATTATAAATTTAGCCCTAATGATATACCTATATAAATAGAAAAAGATTAAATAAAACATAAAAAACATAATGAAATAAATGGATATATTAAACTAAATTATACACATAACAAGTCTAAGCTTTCTATGGAATATGCAATAGTTTTACACATATTTACATATTATTGGATTTGTTTAATTTTTCACTGTTTAAAGATTATATGTATTAAAATTTTTAAAAATCAAGTTAAAATCCAAGAATTGCATAATTATGATGAAGACTATGATGATTATTGATGATTCTGATTCTGATGATGATGATGATGATGATGATGATGATGATGAAGATGATGCTGATGATGAGGATGATGATACTGATGATGATGATGATGATGATAATTTTGATGATGATGATGTTGATGATGAGGATGATGATGATGATGATGATGATGATAATTATAACCTTGAGAAAAAGTGAAGGCTCTCCTGAACTTTTAGAGCTCATCAGCAGAAGGCTAAATATAAGAAATGTAAATTACATTTTATATTTAAGGGTTAGAAAGCAATTTAAAAATTATTATTTTTATTATTCTTGTCAACCTGTAATTTTTGTATGTTAACTTTAACTTTAGACTTTTTTCCGAATTAGAAATTTATTTTCATATGTGTAAACAGAAGAAATATGTGACATAATTGGTAAGATTGTCAAGCTTGTAACTCCCCTAGTTTGGATTTGTAAAGGGGTTCATGTTATCATTTGATTCACTAACATATACAGACAAACAGCTTTAAATAGATAATATATTACCTGATATAAAATACTTTTTTCCTCATCCTCTGCAGTGAGTGGGTTTGTTTTACTGAGCAAACTGAAACTTCAAACATTAAAAACTGCGCAATTTCTGGAATATACTGGATTTGTATATATATAGTGTATATAATATAAAAACCGTCCCCCAAGACCTTATAAGATTAAGAGGCCAGCTGCCCTTGCCTTTGTAATTTTACAGAGTGGGTGTCACTAAAGGGGGGGGGGGGGTGCCCCCCTGTATGTATAAAATGCCTTATTTTTCACATTATCTTTATGTCAGGTAAATAGAAGGTAGTTAAAGTAGTAATAATTTAAATTTTAAAAATAAAGATGTGTATTGATTTGTATATAAAGGGTAGAACTCAGGGTAGTGGTAGTGGGGAATTGAAAAAAAATTCTTGAATAACATGTTGATAAAAAAGTTTCAACAAGTCAGTGGTAGTGAGGGTAGTTTAAAATAAAAAAAATTCTTGAAAAAAATGTTGATATACAGATTTTAAAAAGTCTTAGGTAGTGAGGGTAGTGGGGAATTGAAAAATAAATTCTTGAATAAATGTTGATAAAAAAGTTTCAACAAGTCAGTGCCCAGTGGTAGTGAGGGTAGTTTGAAATAAAAAACAAATTCTAGAAAAAATGTTGAAAAGAGATTTTAAAAAGTCAGAGGTAGTGAGGGTAGTGGGGAATTGAAAAATAAATTTTTGAATAAATGTTGATAAAAAAGTTTAACTTGTCCGTGGTAGTGAGGGTAGTGGGGAATTGAAAAATAAATTATGGAATAAATGTTGAAAAAAAAGTTTCAACTTGTCAGTGGTAGTGAGGGTAGTGGGGAATTGAAAAATAAATTATGGAATAAATGTTGATAAAAAAGTTTCAACAAGTCGGTGGTAGTGAGGGTAGTTTAAAATAAAAAAAAAAGTTTGAAAAAAAATGTTGATATATAGATTTTAAAAAGTCAGAGGTAGTGAGGGTAGTGGGGAATTGAAAAATAAATTATTGAGTAAATGTTGATAAAAAAGTTTAAACTTTTCGGTTGTAGTGAGGGTAGTGGGGAATTGAAAAATAAATTCTTGAAAAAACTGTTGATATATAGATTCTAAAAAAAAAGAGGTAGTGAGGGTAGTTGGGAATTGAAAAATAAATTATTGAATAAATGTTGATAAAAAAGTTTCAACAAGTCGGTGGTAGTGAGGAGGGTAGTTTGAAATAAAAAAAAGAATTTCTTGAAAAAAATGTTGATATATAGATTTTAAAAAGTCGGAGGTAGTGAGGGTAGTGGCAAATTGAAAAATAAATTATTGAATAAATGTGAATAAATCCCCTACAGAATCCTTATATCCGCCCCTGAGTCATACAGTTCGCTTATGGCTTTGTATTTTTGCTAAAACGTGCCATTAACAGTAAAAAAATATCGCAAAAAACAGAATCAGCTTAATCAAGACTTGAAGCTAAAGATACAGGGTGTCCCAGGAAACATGACAGTTGGTGAATAGTTTTAAATGTCTTCTTCCATAATTTGTTAAGCTCTGTAATACCAAAGAGAATAATAAAAAAAACATTGCTTGGTAGTATTATTATAATAAAGTTGATTTCAAAGCAAATTATAATTAATTAATATATTTTAAATGAAAAGTTTGGGGGTTTTGATTAGAAACCTGATGGTCTATTTTCAGCAGTGTTATCTATTAACTTGAGTCTAAAAGTCAACTTCCTATTCCACAGTTTTCTAGTTATCACTGTATTTCATTTATTCAATTATTCAACAATATCTGCCCTGTTTCATTAGGCAAATCTTAAACTATTTTTTTTTAAAGTTTTTCACATATATGTATTGTAATAATAATATAAATAAAAAATATGTTATTTAAAGTAAAAAAAGTTAATTTTTCTGACAGAAAATCAAAAAGATTTCTAAGCCAACTATTTTTATGAAATTCCTATTTTCATTAAATGATATACATGATTATATGTTAGTGTTTTTCTTAAAATCATGCTTATTAGAATGGGTTTCTTTTTCTCCCAAACGGTAACTCTGGTATCATGACTCCGCCCTTAACAAAACCTGTGATTCTGTGTGGGCATGCAACCACCCATAGGCGGTTTCAGGATTTAAGACAGGGGGGGGGAGTAAAATTTTTTTTTATCCCACCTATATTGATTTTACCCACCCTGTACCCCCCCTCCCTGTAATGTTATCCAACAAATTAAAAGCTAAAAATTCTATTTACTAAAATTACAGCTTCTTTTACCTTTTATTACAGGGTAGGAAAAATGCCTTTATAATCCATTTATTTATCTAAAAAATATTATACATTGCTGAACTTTATAATGGTACACTTAGGGTTTCCATTTTTCCCGCAAAATTTTTCCATTTTGGAAATGGAATGATCCGGAAATTTGTTGCGTAAACCGGACATCCGGGATATTTCCGGATCAAATGGAAACCGGAATGTTTACGGTTTAAGACACATAAACCGGAAAAATTTCTGGTTTAAAACATGGAAACTGGAATTTTTCCATTTACGTAATGGAAACCGTAAAATTTCCGGTTCACGTAATGTATACCATAAAAATTCCAGTTTCCATTTCATAAACCGGAAATTTTTCTGGTTTACGTAACGTAAACCGTAAAATTTCCAGTTTCCATTTCGTAAACCAGAAAAGTTCTGGTTTACGGAATGTAAGGTGAATACAAAAGACGACTTGCAGAGCTTAAAGAATTTTTTTATTTTAATTTAACCCTATCTCCGCTGGGGTACTTGAAAACCAGGATACGCTGGGGGGGGGTCAATTTGACCCCCCCCTCTAAATCCCATGTTTTATGTCCAAATATGACAAATGATACATTATTAGAAAGCTCTTGTGCTCTACTTTTAGAATCTGCAAAAAAATTAGCAAATTTGCGAAAATTGAATTTTTTATCGCAAAATCCAGTTTTATAGTAAAAATGTTTGCAAAAAAAAATTTGTCCAAAAAATGACAAATTATACATTTTTGAAAAGCCCTTGACCATGCCATTTTAAATATGCAAAAATTTTTGCAAAATTTTAAATAACCTGATTTTTAATCAAGAAAAACTAAAAATGTGCAAATTTCCTTTGACAGGTTGTTTGCAAAAAATTTGCAATTTTTTTTTCGCAAAACTTGTGCAATCCGTTTCCTTATGTCATAGGCTTTCCAAAAAGCTAAATTTTATCAAAATCTGACAAGTGAAAGTGGGTCAAAACAAAGATTTAGTTTGCTACAGGCAAAAGCAGTCATTCAGGCAGTGTGCCTGAGGACTCAGGCAGTTAGTATTAAAGCCCGGTTTTAGGCCTAAAGGGAGGGCTTTGGGTATGTAAGAAAAGTCAGAAAATTTCAACAGCCTCAGACCAATACTTTTTGAGTTATGTAAAAAAAACTACAGGGGGGGTCAAATTGACCCCCCCCCAGCGGGAATAGGGTTAATTCATATTTACAAAGTTTAAAAGTCAGCTACTGCTGGTCTACAACTACAGTTCATCAATATTCAAGACTATTCCACTGTTTGGTTTTCCCTTTACCTTAACCCTATAAAGGTTGGGGGTCTGAATCTATGTATAGCCTAAGCCCCCCTAGAAAAAGGCCTTAGAGAAAAGGTATAGGGTTGAAATGCATGTTCATAGCCAAATTTTTCAAGGCCAGCTCATTGAAGAAAAAATTAGACCAATAACTTAGGTTGTTTGATTTGGGTGCTAGGGAGGGTTGAAAAAAATGCCAAAAAAAGGTTCAGAAAAATGAGAAAAATATTTTTTTTGTTTTTAACAAATATCAAAGTGTGACCCATGTTTCTACATTTATTTTTCAAGGGCTTTTAAAAGATATAGTTTTTAGATGTGTAGCTTCAGTCACAAACAAATTATGGGCTATTTTAAATTTTTTGTTTACAAAAAATCCTTTAAATTTCTATTCATTTACAGTCACAAAATTGCACTATGAGAGCGTCAAAAATGAGAGTGCTAGGTGAAAAAACTTCTGTGGGGGGGGGGGGGTGTAAAATTTTTGGTTTACGGGAAAAAAAATTTCCGGATCATTTTCGTATGTAAACCGTAACCCGGAATTCTGGTGGAAACCCTAGGTACACTGTATATTTACATATACATACATTTTAACTCTTTTTCTGTGAGAGTGATAAACCCATGGAATAGTTTGCCGGACTATATAAAGGAGTCTAAATCATTAAAAATATTCAAGAAAAGTTATGATGAGCATGTAAAAAATGTCGAGAATACATTGTGAAAAAAGAATCCAGTGCAGAATTGCTTTTTAATTAGCAAAAATGGTATCTAAGTGAAACCAAAACAATATAACAATTTAACATAACATATCAATAGGGCTGGGCGCGTTCCTGGTGGAACGATCGTTCTTTTCCGGGAACGAATGGAACGATCCCATTGTTCCAAAAAAAAACGAATGGTTAGAACGCGTTCTTATAAACATTGGAACGATTAGTAAAAGAACAAAACGGAATGGAACGGGAATTGCTTGAAAAGAACGGTTAAAATGTTAACACGTTCTTAAATTATCTAGAACTTGTTCTCAGTTAAACCTGCCATCCCCCCTCCCTTCCTGGGTCTCTGCTAAACTGACAACATTCAAAATACACAGCAGGTTTCAGTTTAACTTCTGTATATCGTACATATTAAGGATATTAGCACTCCCGCCCCTCCCCCTGCTCTCACAAAATTATACATTGCTCAGCCCAGAAATTATCTAAGCTTATTCTTACTCTAAATTTAAAATATATAATTTGAAGTATTATTTACAGCCGTGGGGAACTTTTTATTAAAAAATCGTAATTTTTTTTCTTTTTAACCAACTCTTTGCTATAAAACTTTTGTCTTGGATAGAATTGTTGGTTACTAAGAATGGAACGGGGATGGAAACGTTCTTGATTAAGAACAGAACAAGAGGGATGCAACCCTTCTTCAACTAAGAACGCCAAGAACAGAACGGAACAGGAAGACCGTTCTTCTACTCAGAGCAGAACGGAATGGGACGGAACAGAACGAGAATGGAACGATAAAAAAGAGGAACGAAAACGGAACGATTTAGCTGAAGGCCCTCGTTCTAGAACGGAACGGAAAGATTTCAAAAAAGTCGGAACATGCCCAGCCCTTCATATCAATCATGTTAGTCTAAGGAAGCGGAGAATTATTTTTATTTTTCTGCTATTATTCTTTCTCTTTTAGTAAGTAATGCTTCTTAAATCATGCTAATTTTTCTATGTTAATTTTAGAGTTAAAAATGAAAGGATACCATAAGAAGGCTGAAAGTAAATAAAAAAATCCTCCCTTCTCCTAGTCTACGATAAACTAGTTTTCTTGGGCCACTAATGTATGAAATTGAGGCAAGCCTCTTGGGATTAGGGTTGTTAATCGTTTTTGAAAACGATCGTTAAACGATCGTTAAACGATCGTTTTTTGTTTCGTTTTCAAAAACGATCGTTTCGTTTTCGGAAAAAAACGATCGTTTTTAAAAACGACCCACTCGTTTTGAACTTTTAGAAAACGAATAGCGATCGTTTTTGTAAACGATCGTTTTTATTAAAACGATTTGCGACCGTTTTTTATACGATTGTTTTTTAAAAAACGATCGTTTTTTAAAAAAAATTTTGTTGAAAATCAAGGGNCGAAGGGTCTTCGTTAACGATCGTTAACGAAGGGTCGTCGTTAACGATTGTTAACGATGGTTGTCGTTAACGATCGTTAACCAAGGGTCGTCATTAACGATCGTTAACGAAGGTCCGTCGTTAACGATCGTTAACAAAGTGTCGTCGTTAAGGATCGTTAACGAAACGACGAATTTTATAAAAACGATCATTTTGAAAAACGATCGTTTTTAAAAACGAGCGTTTTGAAAAACGATCGTTTTAAAAACGACCATTTTTAAAAAACGAACTTTTTAAAAAAAAACGATCGTTTTTAAAAACGATCGTTTCGTTTTCGATTTTTCGTCGTCGTTTTCATAACGAAACGATCGTTTTTCTGAAAAATGAAAACGTTAACATCCGTTGGGATGTATTGGCATCCGTCCCAGGTTGACCAACCTGTCAGGGTTCATAGAGAACCTGTTCCAGGTCCCTACGGAGTAGGCTAAAACTCCTCTCCCACCGCAGCTTGTAACAGGATAAGGCAGTATAATCTGTATTAGATGACTGATTTCCGGAAATATTTTTTGGGTTATTCCCAGGAGTTCTTTAATATTCGACAGGGTTACAGATGCCATCTGTTAATATCAAAACATTCAAAAATCTAAAAAAACATCAGTTTTTCATTTTTTGTATTGGAATTTTATGTTAAATTTTAATTGAAAAGATGAATGCAATTATTCCTTTCTTTTGATGAACTTCTGTTAAATCGGGATTTCCCAAAAAATCTCCTCAACTCCATCAGGAAAGAACTAAAAATAGACAATTAATTAGAAGTTGAAATAATCTCATTAATATATCTACCTTAGAAAAGTGTTGTAACCCTTCTCCCAGATCCTCCTGTATTTCTTTCGGAGTTTTGGAGACGAAAATTTCTGGACTTAGTGTTAACAATTTTGAAATCGTAAGCTGGTCCTTTCCAAATCGTTGTTTAAGATATCCAAAAGAATTTCATCTACCACCGGGATCCCCACTGCACTTTAGAAATACGTAGATCCCTCTCCAGAGCCCGCAATTTAAAAGCTTCGGCTCGAGCCGTATTTCCTTAAACCCGACTTTAAGACCAAATCTTAAATCCAACTCTGACGACAGCTTGTGTCACGTGATTGACAGCTGCAAGATCTTCGGCTCGACTTTAGGAGTTAGGCTCAATGAAAATAAAACCGACCTTGGTTGGTTTTAGTGAAAAATAAGGGTTCAGTGTTGAGCCTTGCTTTCATAAAACCCGGAATGCGCCAATTCCTACCAGGAAAATCCGCCAAATAGAATATTAAACCGGTTTTTTAACTCAACTCTGTGGAAAATTAGATGCAGCTTGAATCTGAAAGCTCAAGCCGTAAATAAAGCCCAACAACAGCTTAGACCCGAGCCGTATTTTCCCGAATTTTTTAAATTGTGGGCTCAGGAGTGTTATCATGGTGGATAATTCGACCAGGACGACAGGGGGGGGGGG